>NW_026877046.1:0-209811 GCF_032173495.1 Musca vetustissima | reverse complement strand
GTCTGTTGATGTTAAATTTTAAACAAGGTACAGGTCGCATTTCTAATTCGGCTCAAGGATGAACCCTATTGAAATTGAGAAAAATTCGATTCAAATTTACATATAGCTCCAATATATATATATATATATATATATTCATCCGATTTTATGTAAATGGTGCACCGAAGTCCCTATATATTTTTCGATTTTTACGAAATTTGACATAGCATATTGTTTTATGACTAGGATATTGTGTGCTAACTTTCGTGAAAATCGGTTCAGATTTTGATATGGCTCCCATATATATTTTCGTCCGATTTATGTAAATGCATGACATTTTGGCATAGCGTACTGAATTGTGTCTAGAATAATGTGAAGCTATATATAAATCTATTCAGATTTATATATAGCTTCCATATATATTCTCTTCCCTTTTTATGTAAGTTGTGTGCGAAAGACCCAGAGTTTGCCCAATTGGGACACAGTTTTGTACCATGCACTGAAATTTACATAACTTAATATCTGACATGTTTCGGTGAAATTGGTTATTAGTTAAATATAGCTCCCATGTATATTTTTGTCCGGTTTTAGGTAAATGGTGCATCAAATTTCCAATTTGAAAATTAGCCTAGTTCATAGAATGGTATATGTATGGATCGATGTTAGTCGATTCACATAAATATAGATAGATAGATAAATATCACATATTTAATTTCATGTCAATGTTCTTTCGAAGTGCGACGTCTTTTAGGATACATATGTAGAATACATCAAAGTGGTGAAGGGTATCATATAGTCGGCCCAGTCCGACTTTATTACTTTCCTTACTGGTTTTACATACATATTTGACATCATTTATGAAAAACACTAGGGTACCTCTCTACTAATTGCAAACATAAACGTTTTTAATGTATTTGTATTTGACAATAACATTAGAAATTAATTTCGCCCAATTAAGCATGATTTCCTCCTTTGTGGGGGAGGTACCAGAAGGAGTGGCCCATGGGTCCCATATTCAATCTTGATCTGGGCTTGGTAAAGATAATAGGTTGTGCAAAGTTTGGTTCAAATCAAACATTGCATTCGCCTGATATTGGATTCATAAATATAATACTAAAAATGTTAACCCTTTGTGGTGGAGGTACCAGAACGAGTGAACCAATTGGTCCCATCTGCGGACTTGATCTAGACTTCGTAAATATAACGGGCCGTGCAATATTTGGTTCATGTCGGACATTGCATTCGCTTGATATTAGTCCAAAGCCGTAGCAAAGTGTATATACACTCATTGGCCATAAGGCTGAGGGTATAATAACGAAATGCTAATAAAACAGACAAAATCGGGGATATGTTCGGCCGGCCGAACTTTTTACATCCTCCAACATGTGGTGTGATTTAAAAATTCCTTAAATCGGTCGGCACATTTATATGACGATTATGTTATTGCATTATGTGTTAGGTTGGGTTAATTTAATTTATTAACTTTTTGTTTTTCCATTTGTTACCTGTGGGCAGCATTGGGCCGTAAAGGGGTAAGTATTGTAACAAAGCCAAATAGGTCATTTAAGTTAAAAAAACATATTTTAGGCTTTGGGAAAATAATAAAGGGCGATGTTTGGTATATAATTTAAATTAGGCTGGAGATCCACTCTTTTATTGAAAACTTGTGTTCAGTGAAGAAACACATTTTGGCATTGAAAAATTTTTCAATGAATCCGAAAAAAATATCTCAGTTTGGTGCAGTTTCGAGCATTGAACCGTATTTCCATGAAAATTCTGTGAATTGTAACATAGCTGTAAATAGTGAGCGCTACCGGCGAAATTTTGGAAAGAGATTGCCAAAAATGGGACTATGCGGATGGACATTTTAAGGCGCAGTAAGGTCAACATTTGCATGAAATAATCTTCAAACACTATTATAAATTCTAATAAATATTTCATTTATTTTATGAATAGCATGTGTTCTTTAAAAAAATCATATAGCTCTTTAAAAATCACCCTTTTTCAATTACATGACTAAGTTTGGAAATTTACTGAAAATTAAGCGGTATATGTTGGGTTCATACCAAAACGAACATTTTCAGCAAATTTAGGTTTTTTGATTACTGTGGAGTCTCCGGCAAATATTTCGAGGTCTTGCAAACGTAATGACAAATTTAATAGACCTACAGTTATACCCTTCACAATAAGGTGGAGTGCATCCTGGTGAAGGGTATTCCATTTTATGTACAAATAATATCCATTTGGAATTGTTCAAGTTCGACCAACTTATTCAATCCTGTACCACACCCCAATAGTGAGCTTCTACAAAGATCACAATGAACAAGGAATTAAATATGCTATGGCAACCCTTAATGCATCTTACTCATCAATCTTTTTCAGTTTACTTCACACTTTTGTGGCATTCGGTTGACAAATTCTTTGTCCTTGGTCGCGTTTCGTGTTTTCGGGTGAATTCGGTTAAATAATAGTCCTAAAATTAGTGTGGTATTTTCTGTGATGTATATTAGAGTGTTAATTTTTAAAAAATAAAAACAATATTAAGTAATAATTATCAAATTTCAAGTGCCCAAATGAAAGTGTTCTTGTTTTGCAAATAGTTTTCTTTACCCTGTTAGTGTTTTCACTGCCGACGTCTATTCATTCTCGTATTCAATCCTTTGTTTATCTTTGTTACTTTGTTTATCATCTCTCGGTGGTCGTTGTCTTCTTCTTTCTCTGCGGCGGCGTAAGCTCTCTCTATTTTCGACGAGTTAAATCCTATATAACGAGTTTAATCCTAGATAAGAAGGTAAGTTGTTAATTTATGAATAATACTGAATTTATTTAGGAATGGGAAGACTTAATTGTTTCAAAAAACGTTGTTCAGTCATTAAAACATTATTTTAACCAAACGGTTAAAGCATTTATCATTTTTGAAAGAATCGTTAATACGTTGTATCATACAAATTTAAATAGTAAAATTAGAAAGCAAAAATATTTCATGTATTACACTGTGGCACATTTTCTAACTTGAAAATCTTGAACCAATCGGGACCGCAAAAATCTGAAAGGTTATGATAGTAGAAGAAAATCCCTAGCTGGCTTTTGAATTATTACTTTACATAGGTCAAAGAATTATTACTTACATAAGCCGAGCTTAAGAAAGATTTCCAGTCGCGTCGGTCCTGCGCGCAGCTCTTCTAATTTGAAAGACCAGTTTTCGATATGTTCTCTTTACTTCTAATTCGTAGCCTTACCCTTCTGCGTGAGCCATAAGTTAACTGGGGCATCCTCATCCATTCTCACAACATGATCTACCCAACGTAGTCGTTGCAGCCCGATACGTCTGACAATGCAACTCATGGTTCATTCGACGGCGATATTCACCGTCAACGCAGTTCGGCCCATAGATCTTTCGGAGAATTTTCTCTCAAACACTCCAAGAGCTGCCTCATCTGCTTGCGCAAGTACAGATGTTTCAAATCCATGGGTAGTATTAGAGTCTTGTAGAGTGTAAGTTTGGTATGGCGAGAGGTGGCCTTCTTTCTAAGTCGGACTTCGATTTGGGGTTTTGAGATTTTAGGGAAATTCCCCATTAAAAATTGCTGAAATTTTTATTTCGGCTTACAGCAAACGCTTGGTACAATTGCCTGCATAGTCCAATTTTTGGTATTTTTGAATAAATTAAACAAAATCTATTTTCTAAAGCTGAACATTGCTCTCAAAATTTAACCATGATTGTCACAACTTATATTTATACGTTTTAGAGGCTGGGAACTTCAAAATATTTATAAGTATAAATTATTTTGCATTTTTTGCCACTAAACAACTAATATGCGTACATTTCGAAGGAATATATTTTTATTTGAATTTTGAAATCTGAATACTGTCAAAGGCAAATTTATGAAAAAAAAAAAAAAAAATTGGAAACATATGACTACATGAACATTTTATTTAAACTGTCAGTGTACCTAAGGTTGTTGTCATTATTTTGCCTTACGTATTTTTGGTCCATCCAATCATGTCAATCAGTTTCAGAAGTAATGCATTATAGTATAACAAATAAAATTGTTATTACAGTAGTTTTGACTTACATCTGAAATATCTTACATCTTATATCTTAAAAATGGAATCCGCGATAAACGCTTAGTATCTAAAAAATGAAACAGAAGGGTTGTGGTTTTCAAAGCATATATTAGGTTGGGGAAAAAGAAATCTATTATCGACTATTAAGATTTTTAGCTCCTGGGCGATGTTACATGCCGGTCCACTTCGATCATTTCTCAATCTTTAACGTCAACAAGTCTTGAACGGAATCTACGAAACCAAAATTGCACAATATTTTTACAATTTTAGCCACATGGCTTGCATTTTCGCCTTTGTCAAAGAAAAACTGTAGAATGCAGAGACGTAAGCAGGGGGCCATTTTCACATAAATGGCAGCTATATATTATATATTACATCTGTATTTAAAACTTAACCGATTTTGAAATCAAATTTTACGAACTAAACATACTGAAATTTACAACCTGTTTTTGTAAAATTCGAATAAAACCAAATCAAACGAATTACTACCAAACCTTTATTTATATAAAAAATGTTTTTTGATTCTAAACAAAAATAAATGACATATTTTTCGAAAACAAGAAGTTTGGTCGCAAGTCACTCGAATAATATTTTATTAAAAACTAGCAGGCCCGGCAAACGTTGTTTTGCCGTATCAGAATTGGATCAATTTAGGTTTGGTTAAAATTAACGAATTCATGAAAAATACATTTCAGAAACTATTTACCATTTAATTTTTGTCCAATTATCGATATAAAAAATAAGCATAATATTTTCCTCACGACAGTAAACCTTCATTTACTGATACCACAATATTTTAAGAAATATTGTTATTGTTAAATATTAAATTATGTCAGTATGTGTGGTTCAGTTTATCAATTTGTCGAACTTATTCCACCAAACATTTTTCAGGAGAAGGCCAAGTTTTGATCTAACTACTCTTACCTCAAGAGATAATTTAGTATGGATGGCGTAATTACTATTCCTATTTTTATCACATACAATTCATAAGTCCTTTGAATCATCAAAATTGGTGCAGACGTCCTTGAGTTATAAAAGGTGTAAATAACACAACATTCAACATTTTCTTTAGTAAAACTCTTTCCACTGCAGTTAAAAACAACCGTAGGAAAATGTGAGTGAAATTGGTGCAGGCGTTCTAAATTGCAACATTTTTCACATCAAGAAAAACATATTTGAGGAACAATAAAGGCACATATAAGTTAGACACCTAAAGCAAGTATTGCGCAATTTTCTCCATGTAGGATTCGAATTTATATATATACTTCCCGAATAAAAGAAAAATTTCAATAATACGTTCCATAGCTAGTTAAATTATTGAGGTATTTGTAATCTTTTGTAGCAGCTATTGAACATTTTAAATGGACATTTTGGTATATCCTAAACAGAACAATATTCCTAATAGAATACGTTCAAGTTTCAGCCAATGATTCAGATATCGTAAGGAGTATATGCCATGTGTTGGTTTTATAACATAGAAAAATTGGCTCGCCATTATTGTGCGTTTTTAAGCCTCCTTATCTTTGGTCCATATTTTGCATAGTGTAGTATTAGCTACTTTGAAAGTTGTAACAAATACCCTATAAATTTCTTTATTTGGTATTTAATGATGGGTAAGGAACTTATCTGTAAATTGTCGGTAGAGTATCACTTTAGGGTATATGTACCACATATTTGTAGGCAAATCGCCGCTCCCTCGAAATATATTTTTCAAGATTTTCGCGTATTTTTCTCAAAATTTTTTTCATAAAAACCTTCTCACACCAATTACAAATAACTGGAAGAAATTTGTTGTCAAATCTGTCCCTCCGTTCTGAAATTGATGAGTTACTATAAGTTTTTTACAAAATTTTTATAAGTAGATTTAAGTTAAATGTACTTCAATTTGATAAGTTATTTTTTTCGTTTGACTCCCACGCGCCATTCACGAAAACAGGTTATGTATGAATTGGTGTCAGAATACTTAAGGTCGATTAAGCACCCAATCAAAAACATGACGGCAAAACACAATGAAGCTATACATCGCGCCATCTGTCGGACGAACTTAAAATTAAACACAAAAACACTACTCTCGCCCCATAGAGCATATACGTAAAGTTTGGTCAAATCGGTGCAGTAGTTCTTGAATTATAGTGAAAAACCACAAACAAACTTAATATTGCGCCATCTGTCGGATGAACTTCAAACTACACAGAATCACTCCTCACGCCCCATAGAGCATGTACATACAATTTGGTCTAAATCGGTGCAGTAGTTTTTGAGTTTATCGATCACGAACATACACGTAATTTTTATATGTATGGAGATTATTATCTTACGTTTTTGACAATTATTCCATATGCCTCACAACGTTACCTAATATTCAACGAAGCGTACAAAAATATTCGACTTCCCCACTATGGCGAAATGTTTTGTACGGCCGTATTACCCTAATGCGTCGAATCCATTTCTCATAGCGAACTAAACAAAATCGCGAAATAAAATTAAGAAATTATAAAATGTGTTCAAATAGTTCATATTCTTATTGAAAACCCAGTGAGCGGAGCAGTATAGTCGGACAGGGCCGACCATACGATACCCTACACAAAATCTAACTTTCTGTGGTTCTATATTCTGAGATTGGGCAATATTTCGCGATATTTGCACACTTTTGACTGGCTAGAGGTCAGCAAATGTATTACTAATAATCAGTACAGCACCTCTAATTACTTGTCCAGCTTGTTGTGTGGGTTGTGTTGTGATGTTCGGCTTTCGACTCGAAAAGTACAAATAATTAAGTTTTCGGTCCACTTCATCCGAAAAATATTATCTGATCATCACCTAACATTTTAGGCGTTGTCCTTGACCATAACTGGAACCTCATGAAACATTTCAAAGCAATCAGCGCTATATTTCCGCCCTCCAGTGTGGTAATATAGGTGACTATATAATATATGAATACGTAAGCACCTGTACATATTTAGGTATAACTCCCGCATCCGAGTACCTACGACAATATAGTAGGTATCAATTTAAAGGTCAACCACTCCTCTTGGATATACTATCAACTTCTCGGGTCTATGTCCTTCAGTGGTAAATATATACGCTATAGAATACAAATTTTGTCATTTTTCACACAAAAGTTAGGGTCCATTTGACCCGCTAAATACTGACCGATCTTTATCAAAACAGGCATGCTTATTCTTTGGCCCGATCCCCTTCTCCATTCGCGGTGTTTGGGCCATAATTGCGGCCTCTGGAGCGACCAGAAAAACCGACAAAAATAAAGTTTTTGGTCCATTTCATCCCCTAAATATTAACCGATCTTTTCCAAAAACAATAGGGGTCTTCATTGGCCAGAACCCATCCTACATGCAAATTTCGTGAAGATTGGTCCATAACTGTGGCCTGTATTGTTTACAAATTATAATGGACAGACACACATGTCTAGACCGACTCAGCTAGTCGAGATATGACGATCGGTATACTTAAAGGTGGGTCTAGGACCAATATTTCGCGGCGTTACAAACTTTTTGGGCTGCACAAAGCTATAATACCCTGACAACATAGTTGTGTAGGGTATAAAAATACATTTCTTTACGTTTTGTTTCTTTTTTCAACAAAAGAAAAAGACAAAACTACGTTCTGTCATAGTTGAATTTTTTCAACTTTGAAAATTCGTACGTCGACGTATTTCGGTAACATTCAGGGTCGCACCTAATTCATTGCGCTCCGTACAAAAATACTCACCTTTACAGGGTTTGTAAGACGTCCGTATTACCCAAATACGTAAGGACTTTATTTGCATATATGCCAATTGAAAACGGCAAAAATGGATGAAAACTGTTTTCGAATTGATCGAAAAATGTTTACATTTATAGAAAAACAAATTTTTCAATGACTGGAATTCTATTTTCAAAAAATAAAAATTCCAAAATACGCATTGTCAATGTTGAAAATTTTCAACTTTATATTTTAATACGCAATGCGTATTTGGGTAACATTCATTGAAATACATGTATTTAACTTTTGAGGTGAATAAATTCGTACGCATACGCATGGATTTAGGTACGACCCTCATATAACTACATGTGTTCTACTTTTGTGGTGAAAAACGTCGAACGAGCTAGTTGAATTTTAGGTAAGGCTGTCAAACATGAATACAAGGGACTGCCTTCGCTTTCACCAATTATTCTATGTAATTGGAAGAATAAATCAACCGACCTCATTATAATGTTTCCAAGAAGACGTACTTCTTACCCTATGGATTGTCTAAAAGAGAATCAAGATCTTTTTGTGTAAAATCATTGCCCTTTTATAGCGATCCAAACAAAGCTTTTAAAAGTATTGATCGAATATAATTCAAATTAACTCAATATCTTCGTTCACTCAATTTGTTTTGAATATTCGTTACAAACAATAAGTATTTAAACAGTGCAAAGGTTCAAAGTCTAACGAAAATAATGTTGCACAGTGAATCAAAACAAAACAACGAGGATTAACGATAGGATAATAATGTTATAATAACTTACGCTAATGTTTTTCTTCTTATGAATATTGTGGAAAAATAATAAAATATCTTGCTACAACATTCATTTTATTCAATTTATATTTATTGCATTCAATATTAGTATAAAAAATGATATTTTTTTTTAATAATTAGTAAAATTTGTTTTTAAGTCTTCATCTTTGGCTTATTGAAATTAATTACGCTTGTTAGCCTGTTTCTTTGCATTATTCTTCTTCTTGTTTTGATTCTGTTTCTTATTTTTGCCCTTATTGCCTTTCTTATTTCCTTTTTTGGCAGGTCTCTTATTTTTCTGCTTCTTGTTCTTTTGTTTCTTGTTTCCTTTTTTATTATTATTCTTTGCTGGCTTCTTATTGGGTTTTTTATTGCCAGGTTTCTTATTGTTGTTGGTGGGTTTCTTGTTAGCTGCAGGTTTCTTAGTGGTGGCTGCAGGTTTCTTAGTGGTGGCTGTGGGTTTCTTGTTGGGAGCAGGTGCTACGGTACTGGGACTGTCACCATTTGGGGCGGGAGTAGGAGAAGGAGTTGGATTTGCTGGTGTTGGAGATGATCCCTCGGGGGTTGGATTAGCTGGAGATGGATCAGTTGGAGTTGTTCCAGTTGCAGGTGGTGGATCAGCAGGACCAGTGGCAGTTGGTGCTGTTGCTGGTGCTGGATCTTCTGCCGCCACAAAAACCAATACTATGGCAAAACAAATTATGCTTAGAAATTTCATATTCGCGGTCGAAGTAATTGTTTTGAGTGAACGAAAGGTGACGATTGATAATAAAACCTTGGGATAATATCTGTATTTATACTAGTTTTTGATTCAATAAAAAAAATGAACTTGATTGCTTTGAGCTTTTTTTAATTTTGTATAGATTTCTATTGGAGAAAAACAAATATTTGTTCAGTTATATAAATTTAATATTTTTAATAACTTTCGGCCTACGCGGAAATTGTCTGCCCTTAACAAGTGTTTTAAATTTTTTGGTATTATTGTTTGCTAAAGATTTTGCAGGGGGTTCACCTAATAAAATAGAAACATGTGTTAAGTTTTTTATTGTAAGTAATGTGTCTGTCCAACCGCAGAAGTTTTTAATAGAGGACAAGGTGAACTGAATAGTGATTAAAATATGGTGTTGTAAACAAATAATTCCTTAAAGAGGCTATGTAAACTGTTCCCACTTCATCGAATGCTGCACATTTTCAGGACTATGCCTTCTCCAGAAGTTATTCGAAACATTTCAGTTGTGATGTGAATTATTTTATTTCTAATATTTGAAATTACAAAAGAAATTTTCGAATTGTCGGAACTATTTCGAATAACAATAAAAATTCCTACAATTGAGGTTTTGTAGCCCGCTTTAAAATTATATGATTTTCATTATTATTTTTTATTCTCAAATTTGCTGTTTTAATTCATCCATCAGCCAATTTGTACCCCAGAAACATTTTTTAAAGATTTCGGGTTATTTCCAACAACATATGTTTCTTTTTTATTGAAAGAACTCCCTGTAAAATCTCAAACAAATAACACACAAAATGGAAAACATTTGTTAACGATAGACAATTTTTTTTCGATTTCGAATTTATTTGTATTTAGTAAATAGTAACCAAAACTCTTTTTCAAAATTAATAATTTACATAACTGAGCAAATATTTGCATTTCTCCAACTACAAGATTTACAAAACTATAACTGAAATCAAATTTAAATTACTAAATAAAACATAAAGAAATTGGTATAAATACAGATCTTATTCCGAGGTTTTACTATCAATCACTACTATCAGTTCCCGCAATACATCTTACAAATTTGTAGCTACTTCAACGGCAAATATGAAATTTCTAAGCCTAATTTGTTTTGCCATATTATTGGTATTTGTGACGGCAGAAGATCCAGCGCCAACTGCACCAGCACCAACTGGTACGGCAGATCCAACGCCTGCAACTGGAGCAACCCCAGCTGATCCTTCTCCAGCCAATCCAACCCCCGAAGGATCATCTCCAACACCAGCTAATCCAACTCCCGAAGGATCATCTCCAACACCAGCTAATCCAACTCCTTCTCCTGCCCCTTCGCCTGGTGGTGGCACAGCCACTACTAAGAAACCTACAGCCACTACTAAGAAACCTACAGCCACTACTAAGAAACCTGTAGCTAACAAGAAACCCAACAAAAATAAGAAGCCAGGAAATAAAAACCCCAATAAGAAACCAGCCAAGAAAAATAATAAAAAAGGCAACAAGAAACAAAAGAACAAGAAGCAGAAGAATAAGAGGCCTGCCAAGAAAGGAAATAAGAAAGGCAAGGGTAAAAATAAGAAACAGAATCAAAACAAGAAGAAGAAGAATGCTAAGAAACAGGCCAACAAAAGAGGTTAAATGGATGTAAACACAAAAAGAAAAAAAAACATTGACTGCGACATTCCATAAAAATATCAATCTAATTACAAAATAAATATTTCAATAGTTTATATTTTAAACATAAATGCAAAATAAATGCTTTGAAAGCGAATTGGTTATAGTCTGTCATTTTTCTGATTGAACTCTAGAGTTGGGCAATCTAGTTCACTTAGCGGATCGATCTTTCTCATTTCTTTTTTAAAAAGGAACTAGTTCCATAATGTAATTCCTTTGCCAAATAGTTCCTTTGCTCCATACAGTTCCTTTGCTCCAAATAGATCCTTTGCTCCAAATAGTTCCGACTACTACATAGTTCCTTTGTATCTCTCTTTCATCATTCTTTTTGTTTTTTTTTTCGTTTTTTCCATATAGTTCCTTTACTGAATACAGTTCCTTTGCTATTTATAATTCCTTTGCTCCATATAGTTCCTTTGCTCCATATAGTTCCTTTGCTCTTTATAGTTCCTTTGATCCATATAGTTCCTCTGCTCTTTATAGTTCCTTTGCTCTTTATAGTTCCTTTGCTCCGTATAGTTCCGACTCCTACATAGTTCCTTTAAATTCTCTCTCTTTCATCGTTCTTTTTGTTTTCGCTCACATAGTTCCGTGTTGTTAATAAATGCAAAAATTGAAAATTGTGCAAAAATGAAATGAAGCTAAAGATATCAACTGCAGGACGGTAAGCACAAACACTTTTTTTATAAATAAATAAAAATATTTAAAACAAAAAAAATATATAATGACAAAATAACGAATGAAGAATATCGGAATAAAGGAACGAGTTCAGAAAAAAGAACGAAAAAAAGGAAATGAAAAAAGACTGAGATTAAAAAGGAACGATATCTGGAAAAGGAACTATATTAATTGCAGAGCTGGAACTAGTTCCGATCGTTCCTTTCTCGGAATATTTCCAATGAGCGAAAATGCAAGTGGTCAAAATTGTGAATGGTGTTTATGGTTCCGATACTGTAACAGCCAATTATGTGCAATTTTGATTTCGTAGATTCCGTTCAGGAATTTTTGATGTTAAGGATGTACCTCGCACAGGTAGTCCGATCGTCGAAAATTTCGATATAATCGGGGAAATAATCGAAGTTGACCGGCATGTTAACAGTCATAACATCGACCAGGAGCTAAAAATCGACCATAAGACTGTTTTAAATCATTTACTATTGACCAGAAACGGCCGTGTTCCACCAGGACAACGCTAGGCCAAACACATCTACGTTGACTCGTCAGAAACTTTGGGATGTTTTAATGCACCCGCCATACAGTCTGGACTTGGCACCAAGCTATTAGCATCAATTGATCAGAAACGACCAGAATTGGACAACAGGAGAGGTTTCGTGTTCAACTAGGACAACGCTATGCCACATACATCTACAGTGACTTGCCAGAAACTTCGGGAGCTTGGTTGGGAAGTTTTAATGCATCCGCCGTACAGTTTTGGCACCAAACGATTATCATCTTTTTTTGCATTGCAAAATTTCTTTAATGAAAAAAAATTGGTATCTAGCGAGGATTGTGAAAAAAAATAAAGGCATTATGAAGTTACCTTTAAAACGACAACAAATCAGACAACCAAACGTTGCATAATCGGACATAATAATGGAAATAATGGATTTATATTTCCCCAACCAATATTAAATCGGTAGGTATTTGTATATAGGGGTCGATATATTTTCATTCTCGAACATGACGTTCTTGTTTTTTATCTCGATATCCTCCGAATGTAGAATGACTGCAATAGATGGGTAAATCGTCTTTGAATTCCATACTTTGTAGGGTATAAACTGACAATTTCGAATGCAGAATATGCCCCATACTATGGTGGAATTTTTAGGAGCGAAATTTTTTACCAAATAGGATTACAAATCATATTAAATTGAATTCGCTTGAAAAATTATTAGTGGAGCGATTTGGTACCTAATAAGAACCCATTGTAGTAAATTTCAGTGGATCCGGTTGAAAAGCGTACACAAGAACACCAAAATATGGAAAATATGGGGGTATCCTTATATGGGTGATAAACGTATATTCGAACTCGACCTGACCGAATTTGACAAAATACAACTCTATACTAATTTTTGGGATCTATCTCAATTCGTTTAGAGACTAGAGTGATTAAAAGAGACGTATAGACAGGCTTAAAAAATTTTACACTGACCAAGAATATATGAAATTTATAGGGTCGGATATGATTATTTCGATGAAATATAAACGGAAAAACAAAGGTAGTAAACCCTCTACACTATGATGGAGGGTATAACAACTGCGGGTGCAGCAGTACCGTTGAGCGAACCCGACTTTCTGTGCATCTATATTCCGAGCCTAGCCAATATTTTGCGAAAAGCGATATTTACACCCTCTAGGGTTATAATGCTAATAATTCTATCAAGAGAATTGACATTAGATTAAAAATCAATATCTTCACTTACACTGCACAATTTTCCGGAAGGAACATTTTCGCCATAATTACCTAATTATGGCGAAAATGTTCACAGTTTAAGAAAACATGAACAAATTAGAAGGACAAAATGTTATACAAAAATGTTCCTAAATCGATTTTGGTAAATACATGTCAACTCAAAAATTACGAACAATATCGGAAAACCGAGGAAACTATTGGTCGAATTAATAGCAAGTTCTAAACTCAAACAGTTGTTCTATTTTCAATATGATGTTTGCAAAATCAAAGCAAAACTTTTAGATCTTATTAAGAGGCAAAACATTTCTGAAGAGAGAATGTTCGAGATGTTCAAGATGAAAAATGTGTCACAGTGCTATAAAAACAAAATTAAAAGGCTTAAAAACAAAACATGTTCTATGATATCCCCTATACTCGATACCAAATAGAATTTTCTAATAAGGGTGCATACTGATGTAAAAAGCGCTATGATCAAATTATTATTGAAATTATTCTGTGAATAGGTCATTTTGGTATTAACAGGGACGCATATCCAACATTTTCCACATAGAGATCTTTAATTACGAATAAATCCAGAATGCCAAATGCCAGGCCTATTATGAATTTATTATGAATATGTTTTAACACACCATGAACCTTTGAGTTAATATTCCCCTGTAAAGTTAATATTCCAATAACCACAATTCGAAATACAATTTCAAATACGTGATAAAAAAAAATCAAACGTTCTTTGTCCTTGAAACCGCAAAACAAACATTTTACAACAGGTCATTAAAAATACTATCTAAACATTTATTGTGCCGGTAATAAAAAACATAATGTATTGTCTACCTAGTCTTATTACAAAGAATTTGTACAAACGATGCGATATTCTTATTGTCCTTATCTATCGAAATTCCTACTAATTATTAGTCACACACGGAGTTTGCTGTGACTAGGTAAACATCAAACTCTTTTTATGACACAAGTCGAATTGTCAATAGATGTGACTGCAGGTAATTGAAATATGAGTAACATATGTACGTACACAGATAATTGCTTATTTCGGTTTATATTTTTGAGTTAAGGTTACCAAGCAAAGATGGCAGCCTAGCACACCAGCGTCGATCCGTTCTTGTAAGAGTTTTTTTTTTATTATTAAAACAAAAATAAACATTAACGAAAAGTTTTTCGGAATTTTATAATGATGTTGTTTTTTACACTTTTTCGGATATTATTTATTTTTTAATTTATCTTAATTATATCCTGCAAAATAATCCTTATTTTCATTTTCTCTTTGTTAAGAGAACATTTGACCATCTTTGTTACAAAGTAATCGCATACAAAATATGGAACTATATTGAACTTGTTTTGTTAATCAAATATCCCTCAATTTTTCCACAAAATCATAGGATCTAGACAATACATGGATTGTATTATTTATACTGTGTATATATACATTAAGATACAAAAATATTTATCATATTGATTAATGCAATGTTTTTCATATAAAGAAGTCCCGAAATCAATGACAATATTAAACCAGTGAGCATATGATACCCTACACAACTTCCATGAAAATCTAACTTTGCGTTATTTGCACCCTCTTGACACCCGACTAAAGGTCAACAAATATTACTAATATTCAGTAGACGAGGGCTGTACTTGCCCAGATTCTCTTTACCTTAGGTTATGTTGTGATGTTGGGCTTTCAATTGCTTCCTATAGATCGACTCAAAAAAACACACACACACACACACACACACAAAAAGTTAAGTTTTCGGCCCACTTCATCCCAAAATTATTATCTGATCATCACCGAAAATTATAGGCGTTGTCCTCGACCATAATTGGAATCTCATGGAAAATTTCAAAGCGATCAGCGCTATATTTCCGCCGTCTAGTGTGGTAGTGGGTTACTAAATAATGTCTGAATACTTAAGCACCTGTAAATATTTAATTGTAATTCCCACATCTGAGGACATACGACCATATAATTGGTATCAATTTATAGGTCAACCACTCCTCTTGAGCATACTATCAACTTCTCGGGTCTTGGTGCTTTAGTGGCAAATATATACGCAATAGAATACAAATTTTGAAATTTTTCACACAAAAGTCAGGGTCCATTTGACCCGCTGAATATTGACCGATCTTTATCAAAACATGCATGCATGCTTATTCTTTGGCCCGATCCCCTTCTCCATGTAAAATTTCACGATGTTTGGACCATAATTGCAGCATCTGGAGAGACCAGAAAATCAGACAAAAATAAAGTTTTTGGTCCATTTCATCCCCTAAATATTAACCGATCTTTACCAAAAACAATAGGGGTCTTCATTGGCCAGAACCCATCCTACAAGCAAAATTTCGTGAAGATTGGTCCATAACTGTGGCCTGTATCGTGTTTACAAATTATAATGGACAGGTGGACGGACGGACACACATGCCTAGATCGACTCAGCTAGTCGAGATATGTCGATCGGAATACTTAAATAGTTTCAGAAACAAATGCCAATCACCAAGCGATGGCTTGAAATTTTCCCTTAATTTGCACTTAAGAGTTATAATATAAAGATAGTCACTGAAAATTGTCTTTAAAAATTTAATAAAAACAACTACCTCCGAACTTTAATTTACTGCAAATATATATTCCTGCACCATCTTAATCGATTAGAGACCAACGGCGCCTCTTTCTTACCCTGACTTATTTTCCGAAATTTTTTCGTAGTAAACCTTTAGGCCATACACAAAAGTCTTGGTTCTTTTGATCCTAAATTAATAGTAGAGTGAAATTTTTAATATTCCGAATACAATAGTGGAAAAAACATAAAGAAAAAACAGGTTTGATCAAAAATTCTCCTCACCTCATGTACAATTTCATATCGATCCAGCGAAATTTTCGTTTTCTGGTGTGATAATGGTATTAGTACCCTCATCAAAACACGTAGACACCTGTGTCTTAGTATAACCGCCACATCCGAGTGCATGCAACAATGTGATTAGTGTCAATTTAAAGGTCAACCAATCCCCTTGGATATACTATCAACTTCTCGGGTCTATGTCCTGTAGGAGTGAATATATACGCGATAGAATATACATTTTATCATTTTCACACAAAAGTCTGGGTATATTTGACCCACTGAATATTCACCGATCTTCATCACAACAATCATGTTTATTCCATGGTCAGAACTCTTTCTCTGTGTAACATTAAGTGATATTAGGTTTGGAGTCCTCATTGGCCAGAAACTGTCTCATTGTGACCTGCATCGTGTTTAAATATTACAATGGACAGATGGACGGACACACATGTCTAGATCAACTCAACTAGACGAGATATGACGATCAGTATACGAAAATGTTGGTCTAGCCAAATTGCCCGTAGTCTAATTTGAAATTTTGGTTTATCAGTGGGTGACAAATCTTGCTACCAAAAATTCTCCATATTGGTACACATTTCCATATAGTTTCTATATAGCAGAACTCGCAATATTCGATTTTTTAAGTATTACAAAATGGTTGTAAATTGGTATTCCGGTACCTTAGTCAATTAAGAGAACATATTGCATATAAGTTCATGTTTCTATCGTGCCCCATACTAATGCCACACAACATTTTCGCTATGTTCAAGGTCTAAGCCAAATATTCCAATCAGAATTCTGTAGTTTTGTATTTCGCTTTGTCGTGGCGTCAATTTACCACAGCATGGTCTTCATTTAAAATCCTGCACTTTATATGTCCGCCACATGGGTGTTATTTAAAAAATTTGGAGCGATTGATTTTCATGACATTTTAGTTCTTAGTCTTTTAAAGGTTTTGGTGGAAACATCCTAGCCAAATTTGACTAAACATATATCGACCATAAAACAACACACAGATTAACTTTTGCCCAAATACCTATACAGATTATTCTACCTATCACTTTAAAATGTCACACACGCGTACATACTTTTATTGATCACTGTAGTAAAATTGGTTAGTCTTTAATCACTATCAGGTGACATTACACTCCTCCTCCTATTGAGATGTGTGTATGTAAAATAATCGGGTGGCGTTATATTACCTGCTACCTGTTGCATGCGGCATTCATTCTAGGTATACAACGAAAAAATGGTACATATTGTGGAAACAAGGCAACAATAACAACAACAACAAGAAACATACAAATTCACCGTAATCTGTATATTGTCCATTTTTCCTACCTCTATCTCGTTTCAAACGGGGGTTTTTCCTTTCATTTAAGAATGACCGAGGACAATTTTCAATTTAGTTCTGTGACAATCTTCAACACAACAACATCAATTTTCCTTTATTTGTTTGTCACACAATCGTCTTTGTTGTGAACAGCGTGATAGTGTTTGTGTGTGCGTCGATTTCTTGGATTTTTAGCTGCTAATTGTTATTTTCGTCGATACTGAAGACGAAGTAGGAGGACACTTTGAATATGTTCCAATGCAAGTCTTCTGCGGGAGCGATTCCTCCTTGCATTGTGTGGTGTGCAGTGGTGGCTGTGGCATTGATTTGCCCTATCATCATTACTCCCGCCATGGCTGATGGCTGCAATGAGTTTGTGTGTGGTTCTGTGGTATCCAAGTGCCTCTTGACACAAAGTTGTCAGTGCAAACTTTCCGATTGCTTTTGCTGCAAGGACTGCCTTAATTGTTTAGGGGAATTGTATACGGAGTGCTGCAGCTGCTTGGATATGTGTCCCAAACACAATGACACATTAAGTGCACTGGCCCCCAAATCACAGATTGGTGATTTCGAAGGAGTACCCGAGTATTTTGATGCCCTAACTGCGGAGGAGGATGATAGTCAATGGACTACCATACGTTTTCCCATGCGCAATAGTTTACAGCGTCACTACAACATGGCCACGGGGACATTTGGCTTCGGCTCACCATATGGCGCGGAAGATGCTGATCTGGATGCCCCATTGCAGAATATACCCACCACTGTTAATTGCACAGTGATATTTTTGAATAATTGCATGAATAATAAAAAATGTTCCGATTATTGTGAAAGTATGGTAAGTATCCCACAGCAAAATTAAGTTACATGGAACTGCCACCTCACAGAAAAGGATTTGTTATTAATTTTGTAATATTTTTTTTCCATTTCTGTGTATTTCCAGGGTTCCAATAGCTATCGTTGGTTTCACGATGGCTGCTGTGAGTGCGTCGGTGCCAATTGTTACAACTATGGCATCAATGAAAGCCGTTGCTCTGCCTGTCCCGAAGAGGAGGAGGATGACGAAGAAATGTTTGATGTTGACAGCATGGATGATTCGGCTGATTATGCTGGAGAAAATGACGAATATATGCCATGGGATTATGGCGAAGAGGAACTGAATTATAATTAATTTTTTTGTAATTTATTTGTTCGTCCATTTCTGGTGTGGAAATGTGCCATAGTAAAGGACTGCGGTTTAATTTAGGTTAATTATTATTACTATTTGCTAGAAGTTTAACTCCCAGTGATATTTATTATTGTGTAAATTATTATTATTGTAGAATATTACGCTTAAGATGTGTAATATAAAATAAAATTTAAGTGAAATAAAATGACAACATAAAAATAATTTTTTGTGTAAAGATAAACGTTATGGCAGTCCCCGCAATCGTTGTTTTGCCTTAAAAATTATGCATAACTCCCAGTGATACATTTTTAAAAGTGGGGAAAGAGGAAAGATAGTTTCTAAGAAACTTAAGTATAAAATTATCTGAAGTCAGTAACAAAATTGTTGTTAATATAGATAATTTTATACTGTAAAATTCTTAAAAACTATTCAATAGCTTAAAATAAGTTTCATGTTACTTTAATGCGCTTAGTTGAAAAAAGTACTGGGAAATGTCGTTGACAAAAAATACAAAAACATTTTGAATTTTTTGTTCAAAATGTGACTTATACTAAAAATTGATGGAGAATATTTTTATTCCTTATACAATCCTTCTAATACGACATCTTGTGGGATAAATGGGTAAAAGCTAGTAGTAGGTACAATTTTAACCCTAAAATTAGTTTTTTTAAGTTTTTACGTTTAGGCCGATTTTTGAGTTTTAGTCTATTCTGAGACTTATAGTAAAACATAGTAAACCCCGTTTTGAATCACTTCTGGAAAATGGGGACCGAAAAGACCCTTCAATGAGTCGGTTGATGGTTAAAGTTTTATACCAAAATATTCCTCAATATTTTATCAGAAACTAGCAAAGTGCCCGCTACTTCGTATGCGGAAAATACAAAAAAAAAAAAAAAAAAAACATATGGAAATCGTGAACACTGTATAATTTGTTGTACTGCAGTTCTGAATTCCACCTCTTTTCGTACATCCAATATCAAGTTTTTTACAATTAGGTACTCTTCATATAAATTACACCTTTTTTTCCTACATCTAATTTAAACTTTATTACAATTAAGTACGCTTCGTACACATCAGCACTATTTTCCGAAATCTCTTTCTTATTTCCATTACATAGATTAAAAATAGATCAGAATTCCAATTAAATACTTTAGCAGAAACATACAGGTTCCACATTCAGTTCCATTTAGAACTTTTCGTATGCATAAGTACACATTTTCAAGACAACCTCCATACCATCACCACCACTAAATTTAGTACCACTTAGTACCTAAAACCATTTGATCCTTCTTTCTAACTCTCTGTCACTGACATTCCAAATTGTAGGTTTCGAGCTCTCTCCGTTACCCAAATCCAAATTGTTCCAAATCTAGTGAATTTTCTATTTACTATTCTTATACATAAATTCGAGTTTCCAAAGTTGTCTCCATAGCTCAATACTACACTTCAACAGTAATCTGAATTCTAAATCTCAGGAATCATACAAATCCAAATCGTTTCAAATTTACTGCCATTTAGTACTTCTTTACCCCTAAGTAAGAATTTCTAAAACTACATCAATCCTACACCCTAACAGTAATCTTAATTTCACCAAAGTCCAAATTGTACCTAATTTAGTTTAAGTATCTCAGCTCTTTCTGTTCATTAAAGACCAAATTATACCATATTTGATACCATTCCCTACTTTTCGTACCCATATTCCAAATCTATCTCAATATTTCAAACCTGCTTTCAAATAGTAATCGTAAGTCTAAATTTAAGAATTCCAGCTCTATATGTTCACTAAATTGTATCAGATCTTGTACCATTCTGTACTTTTTATACACTCCCACAGTAACCTAAGTTGCAACTTTCAAGATTTGAGTCGTACAAGTTCACCCAAGTCCAAATTGTACCAAATTTTGTGTTTTTCGTACCCAAAGTACGAATTTCCAAATCTACCTCAGTCATGCACTCCAATAATAATCTCGAGTCTGCATTTAAAGATTCCAGCACTATTTGCTTACCAAAATCCATATACCAGCCCTACCCGTTCACATAGATCTTAATTTTATCATATTTAGTACCATTTAGTACTTTTCGTACTTATGAGTTCGAATTTCCAACAATGTCTCAATCCTGTCCCATAACAGTAATTTTATTGTTCTCCATCTCTATCCTTTCCCTCAAATCTAAATTGTACTAAACTTAGTACCATTTAGTACACATAATTGCGCATTTTTAAAACTACCTCCATGTCCCTTCCTACACTCCAACCTTAATTTTAATTTCATTTTTTTAGGATTCTCGCTCACAGACAACGAATTGTACGATATTTAGTACCATTAATTGTCCATAAGTACGAAATTACAAAACTACCTTAATTCTGTAATTTTCCTTTTCTTTTTTTTCTTAAGTTTTCGATCTCTATCCGTTAACTCTAATCCAAATTGTACCATTTAGTACACAGGATGACAAATTTTCCAAACTACTGACTTATCTCAATCCTGCACTCTAGCTGTAATACTAATTCAAAATTTCAGAATCTCAGCCCTATCCGTTCACGCAAAAACAATTTGCAAACTATTTGGTACCATTTAGTACTTTTTTTCTGTAATTAAGAATTTCCTAAACTACCTCAATCCTACACTCCAACAGGAATTTTAATTTCAAAATTCTGGAGTCCAGCTCTATCCGTTCTCAAATAATCAAGTTGTACCAAATATAGTACCATTTAGTACACATAAGTTCTATGCTTCCATATCTCAATTCTATATTCCAACAGCAACCATTATTACAAATTTCTCTGTTCACCCAAATCCTAATTGTACCAAATCTAGTGCCGTTTAGTACTTTTCGTACACATAAATACGAATTTGCAAAGTACCAGCTAAATCTTCAACAGTAATCTTAATTTCAAACTTCATGATTTCAGCTCTATCCTTTCCAGCAAAATCCAAATTGTACTAAATTTGGTACCATATAGTACTTTTCGTATCAATAAGTAACTACTTCAATCCTACATTCAACAGTCATTTTTTCACAATTTGAAGACTCCAGCTCTATCTGTTCACCTAAATCCAACTTGCACCAAATTTAGTACTATTTAGTACGTTTCGTACACATAAGTACATTTTTTTAAAGCTACCTCAATCTTGTGCTCCAATAGCAGTCCTGATTCCGATTTTCCGGATTCTCAACCAACTAAATGCAAATAGTACCAAATTTAGTACCATTTTGTACTTTTTATACATATAAGTACGAATTTCTTAAAGCATATCCACACATCAACACCACATCCCAACCTGTATTCCATATAACATTTCAAGATTCTAGTTATATAGGTCGAATTTTCAAAAACCCTTTTGTACATCACTCTCACTTTCTATCAGTGACCCACATTCCAAATTTCAGAACTTTAGCTCTTCCAGTTCGCCTAATACAAAGGGTACCATATTTGGTACATTTTAGAACTTTTCGTACCCTTCTAGTTTGAACTTCCAAAAACCCAGCCTGACACACCAACAACAACACACAAAACAAAATTTCAAGCTTCTAGCTTTAGCCGTTTCGTCTGGGCGATGATCTGTCAGTCACTCACTTAACACTAAGCTCTTTTATATATATAGATATTGCCGAAGACACTATATACCTGAAATGCAAGGATTTCAAGAAATCATAATTCGAAAAGTATCAAAATTCTTGAAAAGGGAGAATATTGCCCCTTCCCTTTTTAGATCTTCTTTTTTAGTCCCTCTTTCATAATCGGTTGGATATTCTCGGTAATTATTTTTTGGGTTGCCCAGTGTAATTTTACCAGTTGCTCTCTTTCGCCAGAAATTTCAACTGAAAATAAATAATGGTTTAACAATTTAGTTTGTCGAATTCCAGTCCCTCATTTTTGAGACCACGATGTAATTATCCTGACTTCAAAATTGTTATACATTGAACATCCGTATGGAAGATACAAGAAGTTAGCTATATATGGGGGAGGTATCAGAAGGGGAGGGACAGATAAAAATATAACCATGTGAAATATAACGCCGAGAAATATTTGTCCTAGACCCACTTTTAGTATACCAATCATATCTCTATGTTAACAGAGTCGATCCAAACATGTGTGTCCGTCCGTCCGCATGTTCATTATAGTATGTAAGCTCCACCCACTTTATTTTAGTTCCGCCCATAATCGTGGCTTTTTGTTTCAAAGCTATTTATAAGCCCCAAAACTATTTTTTAACTCTGCCCTTTAGGCGTGGTTTTCGAAACTATTTTGTATCTTTACATATAGGCGTGATTTTTTAAACCCTATTTATAGGCTCCGTCCATAGACTTGGTTTCTTTAAACTCAGTTTTTAGGCTCCGCCGATAGGCGTGGTTTCCATAAATACTATTTTTAGGCTCCTCCCATAGGCTTGATTTCTTTCAACTCCATTTTTAGGCTCCGCCCATAGGCGTGGCTACCTTAAATACTTTCTTCAAAGAGATACTATTTTTCTCTTCAAGAATTCGCAAAAATGTGCCTCATCGAAATATTGATTTTAGACCCCATGTTTCTTTGAACCAAATCGGATTAAAAACATTGGAAGTATATTTACAAATGTCCGTTTGTCTGCGATAATTATCGAAGGTAGTAACCGAATTCATCCAAATATTGTATATAGTAGTTTCCTTCCAGAACCTGCAAGAATCTATTAATTTTACAAATTTTGCTACTTTTTACTAGAAAACCGTTTCTGAACCCACAAAACCGGTAAAATATTCAATCAAATTTAAGAGAGTATAAAACAAAATGGCTTTCTATTTGTAAACTTTTTAATCGAGAAATTTGGCTGGCGAGTAAAATGTCCGATTTGAAGCCAACTTTGAAGATGGGACTCACATTGGTCCACATTTTCTGGTGCATCCTCCAAAAATGGTTAATATTTTAAAATCCAAATCAGGCGAATGGAGTGACTCATTTGAACCAAACTTGCAAACCTATTATCTTTGTCAGTCGTCTCTCTCCTTCCTGTACCTCCTCCACAAAGGGTCAATATTTTATAAAATTGTTACCGTTACCGATTTGATCAACATTAAATCCGAAAGCGTTTTGATAAAAATATATATACCTTATATAAAGCGAAAACCTGTGTGTAATTCCGAATACCACCGAAACCATAGGTTTAAGGGTATAAATCCTCTTTTAAAAGTCCCCAACGATTTAAAAAAATCGAGTGCTCATCTTAAGCTTGGTTTTGATCACTATAATGTACACTAAATTGTTTTTTATCCTCTGCAGATTATTCGTAGTGATAACAATAATCTATACTAATAAAAGAGTAAAGTGATTGACTGACTGACTGACTGATTTAACGATTCATCAACGCCCAGACGAAACGGCTGAAGCTAGAATCTTGAAATTTTGGGTGAGGGTCACTCTTGGCCCAAATGTGACAGATAAGGCTGGGTTTTTGGAAATTCGTACTAGAAGGGTACGAAAAGTACTAAAAAGTACTAAATATGATATCATTTGTATTTGGGGAACAAGTAGAGCTAGAACTCTGAAATTTGGATTGAGGGTCACTGATGGAGTGTAGGATAGCTGTACCAAAGGGTTTTTGGAAATTCGAACTACAACTATCCGAAATGTACGAAAATGTACTAAATTTGGTACAATTCTGTAGCATGAGAACGGATAGAGCTAAAAACTTGAAATTTGGAATGCGAATTAGGGTTGGGAAGTAGGGTCGATATAAGGATATGGTTTTGAAATCGTGTACTCATGTGTACGGAAAGTACTATATGGTACTATATTTGGTACAAATTTGATTTGGAGGTACAAATGGAGCTAGAATCCTGAAAATTGAAAGTAACATTACCGTCGGAGTATAGGATTGTGATATGTACGTAGTTTTGGAAAAAGTACGAAAAGAAGTGTACGAAAAGTACTAAATCGTACTATAATTGGTACAATTTGGATTTGGGTGAACCGATAGAGCTGAAACAATGAAATTTGGAATTAGGATCATTTTAGGGGTGTAGGATTGGGGTCAGGACTCAGTTTAATACATTATTACTTATGGGTACTAAATGGTACTAAATTTGGTGCAATTTGAATTTTAGGTGAACCAATTGAGCTAGAATCATAAAATTTGGAGTCAGGATCACTGTCGAGGTGTAAGATTGAGATATGCAGGAAGTTTTAAAATTTTGTACTTATGTGTACTAAATTTGGTACTATTTGAATTGTGGTTGAACCGATACAATTGGAATCCTGAAATTTAGATTTTGGAGCACTGTGGGGGTGTTGGTTTGGGTTCAGTTGGAAGTTTTTAAAATTCGTACTAAATGGTACTAAATTTGGTACAATTTGAATTTTGGGTGAACCAATAGAGCTAGAATCATGAAATTTGGAGTCAGGATCATTGTTGAGGTGTAAGATTGAGATATGTAGGAAGTTTTAAAAATTTGTACTAATGTATACTAAATTTGGTACAATTTAAATTGTGGGTGAACCAATGGAATTGGAATCCTGAAACTTAGATTTAAGATCACTGTGGGGGTGTAAGATTGAGAAATGTAGGAAGTTTTAAAATTTTGTACTAATGTGTACTAAATTTGGTACAATTTAAATTTGGATTTAGGATCACTGTGGGGGTGTTGGTTTGAGTTAAGTACGAAGTTTTGGAAATTCGTACAACTGTGTTAAGTTGGGTTAAGTTGGAAGTTTTTGAAATTCGTACTAAATGGTACTAAATTTTGTACAATTTGAATTTTAGGCGGACCAATGGAGCTAGAATCAGAAATTTGGAGTCAGGATCATTGTTGAGGTGTAAGATTGAGATATGCAGAAATTTGTGCTAATGTGTACTAAATTTTGTACAATTTATGTTGTGGCTGAAGCGATAGAGTTGGAATCCAGAAATTTAGATCTACGATCACTGGGTATTTATTGAGTTTTGAGTATTTATGAAGTTTTGGAAATTGGTACTACTGTGTACTAAATTTGGTACAATTTGAATTGTGGGTGAACAGATAGAGTTGGAATCCTGAAATTTAGATTTTGGTTTGGGTTAAGTTGGAAGTTTTTGAAATTCGTACTAAATGGTACTAAATTTAGTACAATTTGAATTTTAGGTGAACCAATAGAGGTAGAATCATGCAATTTGGAGTCAGGATCACATTTGAGGTGTAAGATTGAAATATGTAGGAATTTTTAGAAATTTGTACTAAATTTGGTACAATTTAAATTGTGGATGAACCGATAAAGTTGAAATCGTGAAATTTTGATTTAGGATCACTGTGGGGGTGTAGGGTTGGGGTATGTAGGAAGTTTTAGAAATTTGTACTAAGTGTACCAAATTCGGTACAATTTAAATTGTGGGTGAAGCGATAGAGTTTGAATCCTGAAATTTTGATTCAGGATCAGGTGTAGGATTGGAGTATGTAGGAAGATTTGAAAATTGGTACTAATGTGTACTAAATTTGGTACAATTTGAATTGTGGGTGAACCGAATGGTTGGAATCCTGAAATTTTGATTTAGGAACACTGTGGATGTGTAGAATTGGGGTATGTAGGATTTTTTGGAAATTGTTACTACTGTGTACTAAATTTGGTACAATGTGAATTATTGGTGAACCGATAGAGTTGGAATCCTGAAATTTTGATTTAGGATCACCGTGGAGGTGTAGAATTATGGTATGTAGGAAGTTTTGGAAATTGGTACTACTATGCACTAAGTTTTGGACATTGGTACAACTATGTACTAAATTTGGTACAAATTGAATTGTGGGTGAACCAATAGAGTTGGAATCCTGAAACTTGGATTTAGGATCACTGTGGGAGTGTATGTTTGGGTTAAGTAGGAAGTTTTGGAAATTCGTACTACTGTGTACTAAATTTGATACTATTTGGATTATAATTAAGATTTTATCTAATTCATGATTTCAATTGGATTGCATGATGTAGGTAGTAATGGAAATGTTTACTTATGTGTTCTAAGTGGTACTAAATGTGATACAAATTGGATTTAGATGAACCGATAGAATCCTGAAATTTGAAATTAAGATTGGGGTATATGGGAAGTGTTGGAAATTCGTACTTATGATTGTTAAAGTAGGTAGTTATATTAATGTGCACTAACTGATACTCAATTTGGATTTGGGTGAAGCTATATTAGATTTTTTTTCAAAATAAGTATTACAAGAGTACAAATGGTAAAAAATTACACCAAATTTAGTATAGAGGTAGATTTCTGTAGCGGTCGGAATGGGTGTGTAGGGTTGAGATATAGAGGTAGATTTGAGAACATACTATGGCAGAACATACGTACTAAATGGTTTTAAAATTTTAATAATGGTCGATATAGGGTTTTAAATACATCCCACATTCGCTAACGAAGTAGCGGGTATATGCTAGTATTATATATAATTACATATTCCGTAACAAGATAGAAGATACAAATCTTTCTTATTGCATTAAAAATGTAAAAAAAACATATTGGGTGTCAAAACTACAATCTCCCATAATATTTATAATACTAAATAAATATTTACTATTATGATATTATTCTACACATTGAAAAATAACAAAACATCACAATGTAAATGTGCGGTAGCATCTAGGGAATCCATATCTTCTTTACTGTGTACACAAGTGTTTTTCTTCTCATCAAATGCACTTTACACCAAAATGGAATGACCCGCATACATACGAGTATATCTATAAATGTTTATGGAAATTACATTTCGTATTTCAGTACTCGAAATACTCTTCAATAATAAAGTAGTCGAAATGAGGTTAATTTTTTCTGTGGTATTAGAAATTTTATTTACTTGGTCTGTAGTTGCAATCTTGCAGCCACCACTCTATAATATTTCCAAACAACAATTAGTGAAATTGTCATTTAGACCAACAAAAGTTCCATTGACAATGACAACAACTATTCCAAGACCATTTATTGATGAACCTACAGAAAACCCATGGTTATTACGGAATGCTACCGCGAAGCAATTCTCAACAGATAAACCACCAATATTAACCACAACCACAATCAAACCAGTAATTAAAGGATATTCTCCAAGGATAATGAAAAATCACAATGCTAGCAGTACATCGAAATATAAGAGACAACAGAATATCGATAATGGATATGAAACAAATCACAAAGTGAATAAATAATTTATAAATATTTACTAAAACACAATAGAATAAAAAATAATTAAGAATAATATAAAAATATATTTTTTATTAATATTTATATGCTTCGGTATTTTGCACATGTATTATTACTTATTCGGGAATGCTTGGTATTGAAAATCAGATAGTTTTGATATTTTATATAGTTTATGATATTTTGAGAAATGCATGCATGTTTTTACTAATTAAATAGGTGGAATTCTCAAAAAGTTGTCAATGTCGATCCGCTCTAGTTTTTATACCCTTCACCACACTGTGGTACAGGGTATTATGTCTTTGTGCATATGTTTGTAACATGGAAAAATAATCGAGATAGACCCATGGTTCCTTTTGAGAATATGCATAGAATCACTTTCTGAGTCGATTTATGCATGTACGTCCGTCCGTCTGTTGGTGTTAAATTGAAAACAAAGTACAGGTCGCATTTATGATCCGAATTCGATGAAATTTGGCACAGCTCACTTGTTTGGCCCAAGAACGAACCCTATTGAAGTTGGGAAAAGTCGGTTCAGATTTAGATATAGCTCCCATATATATCTTCGTCCGATTTAAGATAAATTGTGTACCAAATCCCTATATATCTTTCGATTTGCACAAAAATTGGCACAGCGTACTGTTCCGGTTCCGATTTAGATATAGCTCCCATATATAGTTTCGGCCGATTTTAGGTAATTGGAGCACCAAAGTCCCTGGAAATCTTTTAATTTGCACGAATTTTGGCATATCGTACTGAATTAAGTCTAGAATGATGTGTGCAAAGTTTCGTGAATATCGGTACCGATTTAGATATAGCTCCCATATATAGTTTCGGCCTTTCGATTTGCATGAATTTTGGTATAGGGTACTGAATTAAGTCTAAAATGTTTTTGCTAAGCTTCGGGAATATATCCATATCTAGACCGATTGACACAACGTACTGATGTAATATAAATTAGTCTCTGGCAAGTTTCCCCGAAATCGTTTCAGATATAGATATATAAAAAAACGTGTCGTCTTTTAGGATACATATGTAGAATATACCCAAAATGGTGAAGGGCATCATATAGTCGGCCCAGTCCGACTTTATTACTTTCCTTACTGTTTTATTTTGAATTCTCACTGCGTTGCAGAACATACCAACAAAAACATACCAACAAATTTTAATAGGTTGATGCCAGGGTATTCACAATAAAATTTTGATTTAAGGGAACCCCCCCCCCCCATTCTCGATTTTAATTTTTCAAGTTTTTCAATGGGCTGGAAAATGAATACAAATGCTTGTTAAGGTTTGTAACTTTGCACATATATAATTGATGATTTAAAAGAGAAGAAAAATAATTTACAAAAAAATTTTGTTATTGTTTTGTTGTTGTTTTTTGTAATTAAAGAAAAGTCCTTATTTTTGATGGCGGGCATGATAACTCCTCACTGGAACATCGGAATCCGAAAATTCCAACGGTGTTAGAAAGAGTACATGTCTGTCTCTCGTATGAACTAGGATTATTGACTTCGCTCTAAAATTAACTAAATGGTGGACCTTTGAAAAATTATTTTTGGAAAATCGCCTTTTTTTTATTAAAAACCAAGTTAAAAAATAAGGAAGATCTTCACCGATTGGCTTTATCCTAGTTCATCCGATAGCTATACACACACACGTGTAAAAATTTGGAATCGATTGGGTTATTAGTTTTTGAGTTATCGTGCCCGCCATTTGTAAAAGAGAAAAACGCGTTTAAAGTTTGAGAAGCTTTTTAGCGGTCACTTGATGCTGATACAATAAATCGGCTATATCTTCAAGAGTTCTTGAGGTTCTCACTTGAAATTTTGTAGGGACAATCTTGAATTAGTGTAGATTCGAATTAAATCAAAAAAAAATTTTGACCCCGAGAATGGGGTCCCCATAAATTAAATCTCCAAAGATGATCAAGTCCTTAATAAAAGCATATAAATTAAATAAATCCCGTGTTCTATTCCGTAAACATCCGCAAACTACATAGGCTGAGGGTATATATCTGTCTACAACACCGACTAACCTTTATTACTTGTTTAAAATATCTTTGGACGTTTGTTATTATTTAAAAATCCGGTTTCAAAAAAACCTGATTCCCGGTTGTTTCTCTAAATCGGGTCAATGGCCATATTGCGTATCGAATAACGGTAACCGGTTCCTGCCAAAATTAAATAAAACAACTTTAATTATACCCCCACTATTAAGTGTGTCATTACATTTGCAGATCGATGTAGCCAAGATCGACTGTCTGAGAAATCATGACTAAGCTCACAATATTGCTTTGAAATATTGCACATACATTGCTACTACTCCTGGTATTTAGAATGGAATACGTGGTTCAATATTCCATATTTGGAGAATTTTGGGCACATTTTTCACCCGAATCGATATTTTTGTTCTAATTGTTTTGTTCTAAAACGGCATATACATTAGAACTTTTTACCGGGTTAACCTACTTTATGACATATATTCAAAGGAATTGACAATTGAAACCCACTGGGTTAACGAAATCCGGTTAAATGTAAACGTACTATAATACATACAAAAATGTATCAATTGGTTTGTTCCGAACTCCTATTTTTTATTTTTTACAATTTATTTCGATATCATAAAGGAAAAAAATGATTATCGTAGTAAAAAATAATAGATTTTGCAGTACGGGAACAGACCAAATATTAATCCAAGTTTCGGGGTAGGTTCCAGTAAAGAAAATCCACATTATTAGGTTTTCAACCGGATTTGATCCAATTAGATTTTTTGGTTTTTATTGGATGGCAAATATTCCTGCACAAAATTTTCAATACCAGTCCACGATTTTCTTTAGCACCTATATAATCATAACCTTTATTAATCTTCAAGCGTCATTGTTCTGGGACCTGGGAAAATTTCCAACCTGAGTTTTATCCTAGTAGTAATTTATTCGCCATAACACCCATATACTTGTCCTGATCAATTTCAGGTATCCTTAGGAAGATAAGGAGTTGGCTTTGAACGCTAAGGCGCCGGACATCAACAGATGCCATGGGAACCAGGGTTCAAATCCCAGCCGGGCTCAAGCTGAATTTTTCAGTTTTGAGTTTTACATGATCGGTGTTGCAATGAAAAGGAAAGCCAGAGAGATACACCACTGGTTCCCATGGCATATGTTGATTGTTGTCCGGCGCCTTAGCGTTGAAAGCCACCTCCTTATCTTCCTAAGGTTGTACAATATGCAGTTGCATACCATTAAAGAAAAATATTGTAGTCTTTATGGAAAAAAAGCCCGTCACTACAAGAAAAATCTGCTCTGAAAAGGAATGTTCTGGTGTGATGCCAAATGTCCGAACCTTGACACGGTTGAATTTAATTCGTAGATGCAATTTCGCAACAATAGTCGACATAAATACAACTTATCAAGTAAATATATTTATAAGCCACATTGCCCAATATGCTTGATGAGCCGCTTAACCAACGGCGAAGCGCGTCGCATAGTGGTGGGAATGTAGTATCTCTTTGGCTTTCCTTTTCATTGCAACTCCGATCATGTAGCTCGTCTCGAAAGAGAAATTAACAAAAATATTTTAGTTTGCTGTCCTAATTCTGCCCAATTGCTATCGCTTGGAGATTTTTAAGACACCAATATAAAATAAACTTGTAAACAATACTGTATCGTTAGGACCAAAAAAAAAAAAAAGAGTATTTGATTAAGAACCCGTTTTACATTTTTCCTTCGATGTTCGAATTTTGTTTTTGGAACGGAAATAACATTATCCCTTAGAACTCCTACATTTTATTTTAAGATTTTAAAAAATTTTCGGACTTAGTGACCTCTTTGGAAAGATAGACACATTTTTTATTTTTAATAGTTTAATATTTGTATTTATTATATAAGAACATGTTAATAGCTTTTACATAATCTTATATGAGACTTATATTTAATATTAATTTGTATAAATAACATATTTAATTGCACTATGAAATAAAATATAAACATATAACTAGATGTATTAGATTAGTATAATACCATTTTCTTGAACGAACATTTGGTTATTGCCTTCTCCGTAACTAAAATTACACATGGATTTATCAATTGCCATTGGTAGAAATCCAAAATTCTTTGGCTGATTTTTAGTTGATGTCGTTGGAATATTGGATGATGAAGGAGATTTCGCTGTTGATGCACCACAACTTCCACTGCAGGCTTTATCCGATTTACAATTGGAGTTTTTGCAGGTCTTCTGCTCGATGATGCAAAAGATTTGTATGAATTTTTGTAAAATTAAAATGAGGAAGAAAAAGAAAATGTTTGCGGCGAACAAATGTTTACGAGCAGCCAAAATCATGGTTACTAGAATTTACTTTTTGTACAAAATATAAAGAAATAGTTTAATTGAAATCGTTCTTTGCTGAGTTCCAATTGTGACTGATACCAATTGCGTTGAAATGATGTCATTTATATACACCAGAATAGTTACCTGATCTAATAAGTACCAAATATGTAGTAGTTATGTATGTGATCAATAATGTCCCTACCTGAGACCATGTGAAATATAACACCAAGTTTCGCGCGTTTTCTTATTGTCAATATTTAATAATTTTATTGCCTGCGATTACCCTTTTCCACCATCTATGTAGGTGACGTATTTGGTAAAACCACGCGCCAAAATGTGTATTGTACATGCAGACCTTTTTGTATGAACAAACATTTGAAGATGGTTATTTTTATTTGGCCTGTTTTTCGTTATTGGTAAAGGAATCATTTCACATATAACAAACACCTTCATCATACATGGAAACAGTAAATAAATGTGTAAACCATGCTACCTTATGCTGAAAACATGGAAAAACTACTATACACATGATCGTTAGTGCCTGTGGAGTTGACCTTCTTAATGGGCAAGCAAGAGCAACATGAAAAGAAAATGTCTAAAGTTGTTATTACTATCTTTCCAAAAACTAATAATTCAAAATGTTCGCTATTCAATATCCATATTCGGACAACCATGAGAAGTTTAAAAAAATCACTAACAATAACAGATAAGTAACGAACAAAATCCAAAAATTTATGACATTCATTTTGTATATGAAAAACAAAAATCTAGATGGCGCTGTTCAAGTTTGACAACTCGATATAGGTAGAAAATTATGTAAACAGACGAACAACGAAAAATTGTAATAGATTTTCACATTGATGGAAAATCGTTACGGAATATTGCAAATATAATAAAGCGCAGTGTTTCTACACTACAATCCAGTTATAAAAAAGTGACCAATTGAAAAAGCGCTACAAAATATAAACCGTTCCAAGTTATCAAGAAGGCACGATCGTTTCTATTTCGCCAAATCCGCAATTATCCTTCTGTATGTGGTGTACAACTGGCTGTAAGTTTGAAACGGGATTTTGAAATTTGTGTTACACCTCAAACAGAGCGAAATTACATCGACAAATTGTCAGAAAAAATTGTTCGCGTCGTCAAAAAGCTATATTTTTTTTGCCAAAGTATCAAAATAAGGATTATAACTTCTGGAAAATAATCGTAATCGCGGATAAGTCCAAATTCCATACAAAAATATCGGATGGACGCGGAAAAATTTTGAGAGAGATCAATATGGGCTTATCTCCTTATAATATCATTCCCACATTCAAACATGGTAGCATCTCAGTGATAGTAGGGTATGTTTTTCTGCAGCTGGAGTTAGAAACCTCTATTTTGTTGATCTTGACAGCAAATGACTAGGTAACCTTTTGAAGCAACGTACATTGGGATCTCGCGGGACTGTACCAAACTGTGGTACTGAGTATTATATCTTTGTGCATATGTTTGTAACAGACAAAAGGAAACGAGATAAACACAGGGTTCCCTTGAGCATAAGCAAAGAATAACTTTCTCAGTCGATTTATGCATGTCCCATGTTAAACTGTAAACAAAGTACAAGTCACGTTTATGATCCGAATTAGGTGAGAACCAAACCACTGAGAACCAAAAAATATTTGTTTTTCTAGCGTTATTCTACACCATCGTTAGCTATTGAATAGTTCTACGACATTTAAGGATTTATAACGGAAATTCGTTCACGAATTGAGAGCTTTTCCGTTTTCATACTATTTTCTTTCCAATTCATGCTAAGAACCATTGTTAATAAATAAAAATTAAGTGATTTAATTCTTAAACGTTATAAAATTTGAACGACCAGGATTAAGAAATCACATCACCATTTATAAGCCATATTCCTGAGCAATTGCATCATAACATATAGCGATACGTGAATAATTTTATCCAAAATAGATGGGGGAGGCATATACACGGTTCTTGATGGATATGACCATATGAGATTTAAATGCTTTCAAAATAATCACTCGGTGTCAAATATTTTTTGATTTAATTCGAATCTACTCTAATTCTAGAATGTCCCTACAAAATTTCAATTGAAAATCTCAAGACCTCTTGAAGATATAGCCGATTTATTGTGTTAGCATCAAGTGACGGCAAGAGTGATTCTCAAACTGTAAACGCATTTTTCTCGAAGCAGTGATTTACGAATGGCGGTCACGATAACTCAAAAACTAATATTCTAATCGGTTCCAAATTTTGACACGTTTCTCTGGGAAATGGGGACCTTCCTTAATTTTTAACTTAGATTGTGGTCAAAAAAGAAAAAAAAATTCAAAGTTCCGCCATTTTGTTCATTGTTGTGCGAAGTCAAAACTCCTAGCCAGATATGTACACAGTTGGAATTTCCGGATTCCGATGTTCCAGAGAGGTGTTATCATGCCCGCCATCAAAAATAAACTCTTTTTCTTGGATCACAAAGAACAACAACAAAACTTAAACTCGCGGTTTTATCTGCTGCCGCCAAAAAAAAAAAAATAAGAAGAAGCACAACCGTTAACATAACAAATGCTTCTTCTTATTACATGATATGTAGACATGTTGTTGAAAATATGGAGACATGTCGCCACAATATTAGACAAAACCCCACATTTCCTTCTGGGATCGCACTGCACCAAGACTTTTGTGAATATTTTATATACACCCTATTAAACTTCCATATATTTCGGCAAAATCCGTTAGAAAATTTGACAAAATTTCGAATAATGCCATTGTATGGGATTTATTGACCTCGAAACCTCGAAAATAAAACTGGACTTTTCTATGGGGGCTATGTAAAAACATAGACGTATATTGCACATATTCTGGGAAGAACATTTTTATTCACCAAGAATACTGAATGCCAAATATATATTGGGTATGCTTTGGCTTAAACCTTTAATACTGGAAAAGTGCAGCATTTTATATTTTTAATACCAAACCATAAGAAAGTAGAAATTGTAAAACCATGAGCTTCATTTTTAGCATACCTCATGGGGACAAGAACGAACTCTATCGCTTGTATTTCGATCGATATCAGGGGAATGGTACACCAAGGGACCTACGTACCTAGAGTTTTGAAAAACCTGTGTGATATTAATTTAAATCGTTTCAGATTTAGATATTTTTTTACTATCAATAACGTAAATAGTCAAATTTCAGCCATGTTTTATTTTCAATTAATGTTCTTATCAATTTTTTTTTAATTCGAATCTACTCTAATTCTAGAATGTCCCTGCAAAATTTCAAGTGAAAATCTCAACAACTCTTAAAGATATAGCCGATTTATTGTGTCAGCATCAAATGACGGCAAGAGTGATTCTCAAATTTTAAACGCATTTTTCTCAAAACTTTGTTCTACGAATGGCGGGCAAGATAACTCAAAAACTAATAATCCAATCGGTTCCAAATGTTGACAAGTTTCTCTGGGAGTGTATAGCTCCCGTATGAACTAGGATAAAGCCAATCGGTGAAGATCTTTCTTATTTTTTAACTAGTTTGTGGTCAAAAATACGCGATTTTCCAAAAAATCAAAGTTCCGCCATTTTGTTAATTGTTAGTTCTTATAAAAAATAGGTCATATTTTTTATATCGATGGATTCGTACTTAATAAACCTATCTGTATCAAAATGTCAATTTCCAGAAAAAGTGGTGTTATTGTCTCTCCACGTTAGCCATTGCAGAGTAACAAGTTTTCAATATAAAGCAAAAGAATTGGAGATGCGAAATAATTGTCATATAATGGAAAGTCAGTCTAACATTTTTCAAAAAGTTCCCACAATCCCTTTTGATCCGAAGGTAATCATCAACATATAATGGTGAAGATTCTCATTCATGTAAAATTTCGTCGATTCCCGATCATAATTATGATCTGTCAAATGACCAGAAAAACAGGTATATTTTAAGGTGTTGTTCCTTTGGTCCACCACCTAATCCAATCACCCCCACATTTCTTAAAGTACATACCAAAATGTTTCGTTTGCTTAATCAATTACTTAACCCAAAACAAGTAAAATAATATGCAAAACGATCATTTATAGAAAAATGTTGTTGTAAAAAAGTTTGTTTTTTTTTATTAAAATTGTTGTTGCTTTTCAGAGTTGAACAAAAAATATGCAGTCTTGTGTGCCAATAATGGCGGTGATTACAAATGATTATGAGTCCAGGAAATGTGACACATTTCAATAATATCCTCTAGGGGGACACTAATTTCTATGCTGCAAACCAATAATAAATGAATTAGTACTATATCAAGACGGACAGACAGACACGCTCTCAGACATATTGGATATGTAAGAATTTATTTTGATAAGCCTATCACAGGATCACTTTATAGTACCAACAATATATCACAATCGATCTTGCTTACATTGATCGATTTTAGTTTTTTGGTTTGATTTTTTTTTCAACTTTGTCCAAATTACTCTGATGCAAATGTTGGCGGTTTAGCTAATTGGGATTGAGTTTGACTTCAGCTACGGCCGCATTCAGGCGCGATTTCGATATGTACTTCTGGCGTTGTTTCTCTTCGACGAACAGTTGGAAGTGACCTTCGCCGAATCCGAAATTACGCAAATTCTTACGCATGGCCATTGGAATCAGTCTTAGACCTCTCACTGGGGGTGTTGGCGATGGTGGTGGTGACGGTGATGGAGTCGAATTGGATGAGGATGTGGACGAGGAACTCAGTAGGCCTGCAGCTGCCATAGTGGGTGCTGGTGATGAAGATGTTGGGACAACACCAGTTGATACAACACAACGTTCATCACATCGTTTGTCCCCGGGACAATTGGCATTTTTGCAGGCCTTCTCCTCGATGATGCAGAAAAGCTGAATGAATTTCTGAATGACGAAAATGATGAAGAAGAATATGATATTGGTAGCAAAGAGATGTTTTCGAGCTGCCAAAATCATGATGATGATCCCTCAATGTTCTCTCGTGAGCGAAACAATGAGACGATAATTCTAGATCGATGGATGTTCGAAGTGTTGGCACTGATCTATTGAAAATATCACAGTGCGTAGGTTGAGTTTGTGAAATGAGTTGCAACAGCTTGCGAATGAAACTGATTTTTTTCGGCCATCAACAGAATTATTTATGTGAAATGTTAGGTTTTACCTGTATCCCTGAAAATGATTATGAGTTGCTACCTGTTTAGAGGAAAAGAAGGGAGAGATGCAACGAAATGAAAGTGGTGGGTTTATGACCTTTGTAGTTCGCGCTTAAATTTTTGTGTATTCCCTAATGCATATGATACTGTACTTTTTTTTGGCTCAGCTGCAGGGTATTTCTTCTTTATTATGTGTAGTTAGGCATTGATTACTTATCCATTAGTATGCATGTGCCATCTAGTGATAGCGTTCCAAATTTCATATTTACACAAACAAATTGCTGACCCTATCCTCATTTTTCCAAAATGTGTATATCCATGAAGCATTTTGTGTAAATGGCGTTTGGTAAATATTTGGTTTAAATACTCGGAAAATTGTTTTTGCCTGTTAGTCGCTTAGCGTCTGTCTTAGGAGTAGGTACAGAACAGGATTTAGTGTTTTCCACATTTTTACCAGATGGATTTTAACTATTTCTCAATAAAATTGTATTTCATCTAATTTGGAACTAATTTTATAGTAATTAAAAATGGTATAAATCAGAAATAGTAGCAATTTCTATTGATGTCAAATATTTTAAAGGATTAAGGATGTAAATCATATCTATTAGCATATCACAGAAATTTGAAAACCTAGTTATACCCTACATAATTATGTTGTCAGGGTGTTATAGCATTGTTCAGCCCCAAGAGTTTGTAGCGCCGCGAAATATTGGTCCTAGACCCACCTTTAAGTATACCGATCGTCATATCTCGACGAGTCGATCTAGGCATGTGTGTCGGTTCGTCCGTCTGTCCATTATAATTTGTAAACAGTATACAGCCCACAGTTATGGACCGATTTTCACGAAATTTTGGGAATGGGTTCGGCCCAATGTTTTTGGTAAAAATTTGTTAATATTTAGGGGTTGAAATGGACCAAATACTTAATTTTTTCCGTTTTTCTGGTCGCTCCAGAGGCCGCAATTATGGCCCGAACATTGCGAAATTTTAAATGGAAAACGGGATCGGGCTAAAGAATAAACATGCCTGTTTTGATAAAGATAGGTCAATATTTAGCGGGTCAAATGAACCCTGACTTTTGTGTGAAAAATTACAAAATGTGTATTCTATGGCGCATATATTTACTACTGAAGGACATAGGTTCGAGAAGTTGATAGTATGTTCAAGAGGAGTGGTTGACCTTTAAATTGATACCAATTATATTGTCGTACGTACTCGGATGTGGGAGTTACACTGAAATATTTACAGGTGCTTACGTATTCAGATATTATTTAGTAACCCATTTCCACACTGGAGGGCGGAAATATAGCGCTGATCGCTTCGAAATGTTCCATGAGGTTTCAGTTATGGTCAAGGATAAAGCCTATAATTTTCGGCGATGATCAGATAATTTTGGGATGAAGTGGACCGAAAACTTACTTTTTTTAATTTTTTCGAGTCGACCTATAAGCCACGATTATAAGCCGAACATAACCACAGAACCCACGGTGAAGGGAATATGGAAATGGAATTAGAAGGGCTGTACTGAATATTAGTTATACTGCTCCGCTCACTGGTTAAAATATTTGCAAATTTGTTATTTGTTAAGAAAATAATCAATTTTCTGTTTTGTAGTATTTATAAGTCCACGCAAAGGAAGGAAATACATTTTTGGGAATCATAAATATTGAAAAATAAAAATATATTATAGTAGCGGACCCAGGGAACGCATCGCCCAAGTAAAAGTTTTAAATTCCACATTAACAAAATAATTTTAGATTTTTTTTAATTTCCCGTCTTTGCTCAAAGTTTTCATTTGTAAAAACTTTCCCACAACCGAAAATTAATTTATGACACGTCAGGTGAACTATAAAAAATAAATTTTCTATCATTTTTTTTTTTTTTGAAATGAAATTGAACTGTCATTAATTATTCTAACAGGGTTTTTGCTAAAATATAGGTAGGGTATCAGTGGAAATATCCTTAACTTATAACTATTAGAAAATGTCGGAGTTTTTTATATTTTCCTTTTTTTTTTGCAATTTGAAAGCTATATTTTTAAGGAGATTTTAATTTTTAAAATGTAATATTGAATTCCGTTTGAATTAAACCAAAACAACAGTTGCCAAAATACGAATATATTTAAATTTTAGATAAAATATTAAAAATCCGATTCTAGGCTATTAAAAAAGATTTAGCAAAAAATCAGATGGATTAAAAACAGAAGTATATAACTAAAACCACTTCATAAATTTATATGTTAACCTACATAATACATATATACATAAGTATAAGTGTTAGTCGATATAATGTAATCTTGAAATGTAAAGATTTTGGAAAAATGATTAAATTATTTTTTTGTGAATAAAAATTTTTTCAAAATATATAAGCAAATGACAAAGAACAAGAAAAGTTGAATAATTAATGCGGCTAGTACTGCTAGTAAATAAAGCAACAAACCCAAATATAAAATATTAAACATCCAATGATTATAAGGACCCTCCAAGTTTTTACGTCATTACTAATTCCCATATAAAAATTGTTAGTGTATAGAAAATAAATCTTATAAAAAATCAAAAAATTGTATATAATACGAAAAATAATTGGGAAGATTAAATCACTGAAATGATCGCTGCAGGACACGTTTTTAAGCAGTTATATAATTAGTCGTATATTCATTATATAATTTTGTAATTAGGTTAATGAAGTACTTGAAAAATATCAGAATATGAGTTTACCTCCTATTCTATATGAATTGACACTTAAATATAAATTAAATATTAAAATAATTGAAATATAAAATTCCTACTACTCCAAAAGAATTAAAAAAGATTTGCGTTGTATAGAAAGGAAATTGCAGTTAAATGTTGTTAGCAGCGTGACCGTTGTGCCACTAAAGTATCAATTTTGATACTTTTTTTCGGTCTTGCCACTCTTGTGCCACTTTTTTATTTTGATACCAAATGTGCCACTTTTTGAAATTTTGTGCAATTTTGCCACTTTGTTTTAAAATGCTGGTACACGAAGATATCTACTAAAGAAATATTTATGTGCACCATTTTTCAATCGGTTTTATTGAAATTGTCTTTTAGAATTTTTACATCCTGTGGTACATGGAATTGTTATTGTGCATTTGATGACATACGGATAGTGTGTGACATACGGATAATATTTTTGTAACCCAAATGAAGGTAACATTAATTATCCGAATGGGATGCAATTTAGTACGTCTCATTTGTTTAGCCTATCCAAATTATTGAGAATCGATTAAGATATAGATATAGCTCCCGTATACAAGATGGTGCGCCTAAGACCCGACTTTTTTCCCAATTGAGGCGAAATTTTCCATGGGATATCGAATAGAGTCTACAATGACTTTTCATGGGATACAGGCTTGGGATGAGAATAATGTGGTATTGAAATATTCGAACATAAGACTTAGCTTTTGACTGATTTTAAAATTTGTAAGTACCGTCCATATATAATTTCATCAGATTCCATGTTAATATGTAGAAAAATAGTGTGCCACTTTTTGCGCCACCTTTTCAAAAGATTTTTGCCCTTTTTTTTAAAAATGATACTTTCTGTGATACTTTTCGAAAAATGTCAGCGGTCACGCTGGTTGTTAGTAAGTACATTTAACCACTATGTCTATGCTCTGAAAAAAAGAAACTATGTTGTATTTTATGAAATAAAAAAATAAAATATAGAAGACGCCATCTACTAAACAGGTTGGGTACTATGAACGAAAATGTAGCATGCTACAAAAAAAGTACGATTTTTCATTTACATTAATTTATGTCAATAAATCCTACTAAGAAAACAGAGTTGTATATGTATATAATCATGTGTTCACTGTTAGGTATTTACATTATTTTTGTTATGCATTTAAAATGTATAAATGTAAAAATTGTTGTTAAAGGTTCTGCACGTTTTTGTATAAAGATAATTTATCTCATTTCGAATTTAACAAAGTCAGGTGTGTTAGTCAGGACACGAACCAGTTCGTACGCTAAACACTAACTTTAGTTTACCTTTTCTACGATAGATGCCTGCTGTATCAATTGCATATATTAATCCAAAATTTTCTTATTTAAAATTTATATATATGATTTTCTCTAAAAAAGTTCCAGAACTTAGTGCCAAGCTGTGCCGGAGGATATTTTAATTTTTAATTTATATTAAATTTTAATTTAAAAATATTAGTCCCACATTCGCCCAAATGGGCTGTAATTTGGTATTTAAGTTCGCATATTTATATTATCAGTTTGGTACACTATTTGGAGTAGCCCCCAATCTGTATCAAAATTTAAATTTCCAGAAAAAGTGGTCTTATTGTCTCTCCACGTTAAGCCATTGCAAAGTAACAAGTTTTCAATATAAAGCACGTTCAATTGCCAGCCGGTTAAAAATCGTAGAAATTTGAAATCGTGATTGGAGGGCCCGCTTAAGAAATTGGATTGGATTAAGAATTGGTTGGAAATGCGAAATAATTGTCACATAATGGAAAGTCAGTCTGAAATTTTTCAAAAAGTTCACACAATCCCTTTTGATCCGAAGATAATCATCAACATATAATGGTGGAGATTCCCATTCATGTAAAATTTCGTCGTTTCCCGATCATAATTATCATAATTATGACCTGTCAAATGACCAGAAAAAAAACAGGTCTATTTTAAGCTGTTGCTCCTTTGGTCCACCACCCAAGATAAAGATACAATATAGATGTCTTTCTTGACCGAAACCCATTGTATAGGTTATAGCAACCAAAAAACCAATCACCCCCACGTTTCTTGAAGTACATACCAAAATGTTTCGTTTGCTTAATCATTTACTTAACCCAAAACAAGTAAAAAATATGCGAAACGATCATTTATAGAAAAATGTTGTTGTAAAAAAGTTTTTTTTATGACGTTATCCCCTATTGTTCGTTTTTTAGGAGATTTTGGTATTTTGAATTCTCATTGGGTGTGAAGCATTTGTACTATAAATATTGACTTTAGTTTCGGAGTAGGCTCCAAATAAACCGATATTGGCTAGTTTTAAGACAATAATACATAAAAAAAGTAGGCTCCAAATAAACCGATATTGGCTAGTTTTAAGACAATAATACATAAAAAATACGATTTCATGATATTCTGATGTTAAATACTGCTAAGAAATTAAATATTTTTTTTCTTATATTTGATACGTCATTCTGGATTCATTTTATTTAATTAGAAAATCTGATTTTACATTTGCAATTAGTGACATAGCTCTGTCTGCCCGTCCTTCTGTTTAAATCACTGTAGAACTTGCAATATTTGCACATAGAATATTAGTACTCATAGGATGTTTGGTATTGATGTCGGTCCTTGTTTTGGTATAGCCCCCATATAATGTATGAACATTTCAAAGCGATCAGCGCTATATTTCCTCCCTCTAGTGTGGTAATGGGTTACTAAATAATATCTCAGTACGTAAGCACCTGTAAATATTTAAGTGTAACTCCCACATCTGAGTATATATAATAGTATCAATTTAAAGGTCAACCACTCCTCTTCGATATGCTATCAACTTCAACGATCTTTATCAAAATAAGCATGCTTATTCTATGGCCCGATCTCCTTGTCCATGCAAAATTTCGTATTTGGGCCATAATTGCGGCTTGTGGAGCGTCCAAAAAACCGACAAAAATAAAGTTTTTGGTCAATTTCATCCCCTAAATATTAACCGATCTTTTCCAAAAAGATTGGTCCATTGGCCAGAACCCATCCTACATGTAAAATTTCGTGAAGATTGGTCCATAACTGTGGCCTGTATTGTGTTTACAAATTATAATGGACAGACGGACGGACACACATGTCTAGATCGACTCAGCTAGTCGAGATATCGGTATACTTAAAGGTGGGACTAGGACCAATATTTCGCGGCATTACAAACTTTTGGGGCTACACAAATCTGTAATACCCTGACAACATAGTTGTGTAGGGTATAACTAGAAGCATTTACCTATGTTTTTTTTTGGGGGTTAGAACAATTTTTTCAAAAATTATCAAGCTCAGGATACGGTCTGATAAAACTGTACCATCCCATGTTGAGTGTTTGAAGACATTTTCCAACCGATTGGGCTGAAATTTGGTATAAAGAGGTTTGGAAGGCTGACTTATATACAATTTTGTGCGCTTCTTTTTCGCTTTTAATAAATTATTGCCGAATTTTCTCATGGAAGTGACTAAAAATAAATTTAAAAAAGTCTTCCTTAAGGTTTTCAATTAGAGTGTCGGTAATTGGAAATATTATTTTTTCAGAGCTTGTACGACCTACCTAAGGTACGACCTACTATTAAATAACACAATATCGTAGTACCCATATAAATGTGCCGATCGAATTAAGGAATTTTTAATGCACCCTACGAGATAAAGGGTATAACAAGTTCGGCCGGGCATATGTTAACGTCTTTTTTACTTGTTAACGTTGGCATTTCTTTTAGTATAGCCACTATACACAGAAATTAATTTTTGACATTAACCGAATTTTGAATCGATGTGACTGACTGTAATTTATAATTAACAGAGGGTGTACTACTTACTTGCAGAAAATGTTCAATACAGATTCCGACAAAGCGACATATGTAATAAAATACATTTCAGACAATTGCAAGGCCCTAGTTGAAATGTCCAGTCAAAGTCAATACAATTTAGTTTTTCAGGTTCTCAGAAGGAAATTTCCTTCATCTCACAAATATTTTATATATTATTATAGCTCCACTATAAGGTATCCATCCAAGTTCGTATATTTAATATGCACCTATTAGATATATATTATTTGGATTTCATATGTCAAGACCTGATTATGGGCGACACATATAAAAAAATTTTTTTTTTGGTAATTTGTGTATACAGTCCAAAATATTTAAATTGCTTCGTATTCAAATTGTGCGAATTTTGCATTTTTTTCGAAAAAAAGTACTGTATCTCTCGAATGCAAGGATGTTTAGATGTCAAACTTTACTTTTTTAACTGATAGCTTTAACAAAAATTAAAACCAATGTTTTTTTTATTTTTTATGTATCAATATTTTTTATTCTATATTCGAATATGCTTAATAATCGCATTACGACTACAAATATATTCTCATCTGGAAAAAAGTAAATTAGTAGCATGCCAAAATAATAAATATATTTATAGTAAAGTTATAAGAAATCACATACTATTTATAAAATACATATGTACAATAGGTCTTACAACTAAATCGATATTAGAAGAATATACAGCTACTCTATGAAATAGATAGAAAAAACATAACAGTACATCTTCATTCATTTTTACACAAATCTACAAAAAAGTTATATCTTATTGTCAATTTTGAGTTATGCAAAACGTGACAGCGTGCTTATATGTGACATTCCTATATATATTCTAGTCTCTATATACTTACACTTACAAACTAATTAAAATATGCTATAAAAACCAATTATTTGAAATAATACAGTCGAGTCTCTTAAACAAACAAAATAAACTAAATTACACAAAAACATACGTACAATTAAAATTTAGAATTAAAAAATAATAAAAACACTATTTCAACACACTTTTGGATTATAGCTGTTCGATGTAAAACTTTTGAAAAACAATTTTTTCCTCCTCTTACTATCTAACAAAAGTGTTTATCTCACAGATATACCATTGATAGTTATAACATTACCCGCTGAGGGTTCTGGCTCGTAGACCTCATCATTGTTGCGCATCTCATAGGGGGCATCATAGAATTGTTCATTGGGTATTTGATCGTAGATGTTTTCTAAATGAAATATAATAATTGGTTTTAATTATTATTTAATTAAAATTGAAATGGAAAAACCCACCTCTTCCCGTTGAACCATTACCATTTGCCAGCCCCCTTCCCGCACCATGGAATGTATTAAATGTGGCCGGTGGTCCATTATCCATGCTCATGCGAGTATTTGCCTCCAGTGTAGAATATGACATAACCGCTGCATTTCGCTCATCTTTACTCTCAGCAGCTTGAATATTTTCCGTATTCTTTACTGGCCTAGCCTTATTGCGATGTATGAATATCAGACCAATTAAGAAGAGAAGAGCTATAATAACTGTAGCTCCAATTGCAATGCCCGTTCCAAGCCCAGAACTTTCCTGTGCTTCAGTAGCTGTTAGTTCACATCGCGGCTCATCACCACTCCATGTACCATCTTCGGTACATTTACGCAAATATTGACCGATACGATTGAACCCAGGAATGCAGTGATATTCTGCCGATCCTCCATAAATTGTCGTTTCATTGACCACAATAACGCGACCATTTTCGATGGGTAGTGGGCGACCACAGTCAACAGCTGTAAAAGAAATAAGAGATTGTTTAAAAATACCGTCGGCAATAGGGAATGGAAACTAAAATTGGAAAAAAATCCTTATGAAGGATTTCAACATCAGAATATTAATACAAAAAAAGTTTGTTCGGGACAAAAAAGTTGAGAACAGGTCTAAACAAGGACCGATGTTTGATCATGATCCAATATTAAAACTTTTGGAAAGTGGTCGATTTGAAATAATACAATACTTAAAATTGAGCTGACAATTTAACTGAAATCTATGTTAAAACGACGGGGAGGTAATTCACCCTCTGACGAGGAGGTAATTCACCCTCTGAGAACCCTAAATGATAAATTACATGTACCTTGATCCAAAATTCTTCTAAGATATTGAAGAATACTTCAAGTTAGAACAGGTTGTTTATATGGACGTGATATCAGAAGAAGGACCCAAAATTCCAAATTAACCCTTTGTGGCCCAATGTTGCCCACAAGCAACAAAATGTTTTAGAGCTAATATTTAATATACTGCTAGTAGATATATATTCTTTGGATTGCATACGTCAAGGCCTGATTATGGACGACACATATTCAAATTTTTGGTAAAGTTATGAGCTTTTTAATATGGAGAAGAGGGCAAAAATGTGTACAGTACTAATTTGTGTATACAGTAAAAATTATTTAAATCGCTTCGTATTTGAAATATACGAACTCTGCCGTCAGAATTATTTTTGATTCTTGTAAAACAGAATATAGAGAATAATTTAAAATTATTTTTTCGTCGATTTTGCATTTGGTTTTCTTGATATTGGGCTTTTATTTTTCAGAAAGAATGTACTGTATCTCCCGAATGCAAGGATGTAGCGATGTCAAAAATTATCCATATCCTATCTAGGATAGTTGCATTAAATCTGTGAACAGAAAATTGTTCTATGATTACGGAAAAAAATTCGGGGCTCAAAGGGTTAAAGTGAAACACTTAAAAAAGTAGGACAGTTATAAAGATGCTAGTATAGAATATGAAAATATAGTTCGACACATTTTCTTCTGAGAACACGAAATTTATTCCGCTCTATTGAAAAATGCGACTGGGACCTTGGAAATACTTAAATGGTCTACATCCGATGGATATGGATAATTTTCAACGATAAAATATTTCATATTCCGAGATTCAGACAATCTGAACTTCAAAATGGTGATAATCGCCCATGTGACATGTTCCGAAAGTTTTTGAATTCCCATACTTTTTTAAATTCCCATGTTGTGCAAAATGGTGTGCTCAATTTCGAGCGAAAGCATAGCTGTATTCAATATGTTACGAAATGTGTTCAATAAAAAAAAACATATGTTTCATTGGAATTTGCAATTTCTTTACCAACAAAATTAAGAAAAAATATGCATGCTGGCTTATTAATTGCCCTGGTTTCTACCAGAAAAAGTCTAATGATACTGGAACGTGTTAAAATAAGCATTTACGGATATTTTGAGAGAAGTGGATCCTTTCATACACAAGGGTGCCATTCCCGAAAGCCTCCAGTTAGCAGGTACCTATAGATTTCTGGCTGCTGGTGGGTTTCAGAGGGTAGTGGTAAATGATTTAAATATAAGTGTTGATCGCACAACAATGTGTAAAATATTGTGGAGAGTAATGAAAGTACTGGAAGACAAAGTGTGTCCAAGCTGTGGACAGCTGCAGACCAGGATCCAGCCATGATGTTTTTATTTGGCATATGAGCGCAGCTAGGCAGCATTAACAAAAGAGGAAATGATATGCAAAATAGTGGGCTTCTAGGAGACAGTGGTTACGTTTTAGAAACATTTTTTGACGCCCTATAAACAAGTGGAGCATGGTTCTTGTCAACATCGATATAATAAAATGCACACATCTGCAAGAAATCTTAAAAGTAGATTTTTTATAGATTCTATTTTTATTTTGATCATATGGTGGTTGAGTTGCCAGATTCATCTCAAAAATGTTACTCGCTGTTTTTGAAAGGAAGGAGCCCTATAAATACTGTATTTTTTAAATAAATATTGTAAAAACACGTTAAATGTTACTTCAGGGTTATTTTGTAACTTGTACGTGCTCAGATAAACACGTAAGATCTCATTTCGTTTTCAATCCACAAGGCTATATGTGCTCGAATTATATTCCCAATATTTTTTGGGAATTCGGATTGGAGCACACCAAATTTGGGAAAATGTTTCACATTCGAGCAAACTCGAAATGCAGCACATGGGCGAATGAGGCTATTCAGATATATGGGGGTTATTCCAAAACATGAACCAACAAATTATGCTATCAATCTTAAAAATCGTAAGATTTTAAAGATCTATTAAAAATATGGCAGACTCGAACGGATTTTCAATACTGGGACTGTTTTACTGGAGATAATAATCCATATACAGGTCTACCAGAGGTAAACAACATTAAAATTGTCTCCCAGAGACTAAATGTTTCTTGTCAGGTATTCTAGATGTCGAAAAACTTGTAGAAGTATTCTGGTAATTGAAGAACTTCTAGAGATTGTAGACACTCTACTGATCATTTGTAGATAGAAGACCTTCCTAACCAACACACTTGGGTAGGGTCGGTCTTGGTACCTTATGAGGGAATTCCAGATATATTAATACATTCTTAGGATCTTTCAAAGATAGGAGCAGAATACTCTATAATGACCTAGAAACTGAAAACTTCTTAAGACTGACCTTACAAATTTATACAGGTCTTATTGAGATATTTTTCCTTCCATTATGTAGCAGGACTCTCATAGAAATTCCTAGGAATGTCAAAATACCTTACGCAACATCTTAGTGATATAAAAGCATACATATTTTATAGAATAAGAAAACTTATATATGTCTTCTAGAAGCAGAATGTCATCTCGTTAAACTGAAATATTCTTAAGGCATATCTTCTAAATTTAGAACACCATTCACAGGTTTTGGACAAAGAGAAGACCGTACACAAATCGTCGTGGAATATGTGACCTTTCGTGTAGATTGTGTGTCTCTCAGATATTTCGCTGCATTTTTTAATCGAAGTTCTCAAGGAGATCAAAAGGTATTATAAAACATTTTCGTGGCATAGAAGGCTAATATAGATTTTCTACGCTTCTTCTAGGAGCAGAACACCTTCTCAAGATGAAGAAACTGAAAACTTCCTAAGACATAGTTAGAGAGCATCATTTATTGGATTTTCCAGAAATAGAAGACCCTACACAGGTCATCTTGAGATATACGACCTTTCATTTTGATATTAGGTCTCTCAGACATTTCGCAGCACATTTTTAATATAAATTCCCCAGTCTATCTATAGTTATTTAAATTACCGTTTCTAAGCATGACATAAATATAAGAATATAGGAAGTATTACCAATATTCCTTTACAAATTAATTTTAAACAACTTACGTTTGCATGTTGGGCTCTTGCCCGACCAGCGACCATTCTTTTGACAAATCCGTGTATCATTACCGGTCATAATGCGACCTCGTTGACATCTAAATTTAGCCAATGAACCCACTGAACGTTCACCCGCTTCCACGATAACACTTTCACTTAGCTCCGGTTCATCACACATTATTTCTACGCATTGTGGTGCCTCATGGCTCCAGGTGCCATCCTCAGTACACAAACGTCGCGATACACCATCTAATTTGAAATTTTCATTACATTCATAGAGAGCAGCAGCACCATAATATGTGGCATTTGTGGCCAAGGTCATTTTACCATTGGTAATATTTTGTGGTGGACCGCATTCAACATCTATTGAGAGGTGATTTATTGTATTATTGTTGTTGGTGTTGTTGTTTTATAAGAAAAATTCGTTTTAATTACTTACATACACACTCTGGAACATTACCACTCCATTGACCATTATCTTCACAGGTGACCAAGGCCTCACCCACCATTTTATAGCCACGTTCACAACGGTATTTGGCCAGGGCACCAATTCTGTAAATTAAAAAAAAAAAATCGTGTAAAAAATAAGTAAATATGACCTCCCAACACATATAAGAAATTTTTGAGTGAGTACTTGTTGTTTACAATAACCTTAACACTTTGAACCCCAATGTTGACTTTAGGTAATAACAAAGTTCGGAGATTAGATATTTAATCAGAGCAATAGAATAAATCAGTACATACAATTCAAATTAGTTATCTATATGCAACTGGTAATATAAAATTTTCAATATTATTTTAGAATAGTAAATATTAATCCTCAAAGATAATTTACAGCTAGCCGGCTTTCAGGGAGATAAAGAAAGACAGTAATGCTATTTCAGGGACAGGATAAAATTATATTTATTCGTTATTTATACGTAAATTAGAATTTTACGAGTATTGAAAACAAATAAAAAGAGCCTAAACTTCGGCCGATACGAACGTTTATACCCTCCATCATGAGGTGCAGATTCAAAATATCTACAATTGATCGCAACTTACCATGCCACCCATATATAATGAAATAACAAACTACCGATTCTCAGGTTGTAAAATTCGGCAAGGAACTTGAACATACCTAAATCCCAAAAATAGAAAAAAACCCGACTCCATATATTTTGTTAATTTAAAAATAACAAACGGCCATTCGACCGCCTTCTCCATGGAAAAATTTCTGATGTTCGTCTTATAATTATGACGTGTAGATCGACTAGATAACCAGAAAAATAGACTTTTCGGTCTATTTGATTCCCGAATGTGATCTGATTCCCGAATATGATCCTTGAACCCCATGCAAAATTACCAAGCCATTAGCGCAACATTCCGCCCTCTGGTGTGGTAGTTGTAATACTAAACAATATCAGAATAGGTGGGCTCCTGTAAATATTCACGTATAATTCCCACATCCGATTACATACATCAGTATAATTGGTATCAATTTAATGTTTGACCTCCTCTGGCATATATTACCAACTTCTGTGGTCTATGCCCTGCAGGAGTAAATATATACACCATAGAATACATATGTTGTAATTTTCATACAAAAGTCTGCGCCCATTTGACCCGCTGAATATTGACCGATCTACATAAAAACAGTTATTCCATGGTCCTTTCTCTATGTAAAATTTCTGACCTCTAGAGCGATTAGGAAAACAGACAAATATAATATTTTAGGTTAATTTGACTAGATCGAAATATGACGATCGGTATACTAAGAGGTGGTATGTGACTCGGCGTTACGAGCTTTTGGGGTAGGGTATAAAAACGTGTCCAAACTCCCGAAAATTGTTGGGAGGTGCCGTTGTATGGGGGCTAAAAAGTGCCCTGTATCGTGTTTACAAATTATAATGGACAGATGGACGGAGGACTAGATCGACTAAGCTAGTCGAAATATGGCGATCGGTAGACTAAAAGGTGGATCTAGATCCAATATTTGCCAGTGTTACAAATTCTTTGGACCGCACAAAGCCACAATACCCCTATTGTAGGGTAGGGTATAAAAACGTGCCCAAACTTCCGAAAAATATCTAAATTTGGGAGATGATGTTATATGGGGTCTATCTAATATTTTGTATAACCCAAAATACTAAATTATAATCAATTTCACAATTTGTACTCCCTTAAATTTGTGTAGTAATTCCCCATAGATTTACCTATAAGTCTGTGCTGCATTCGACAACGTTTCAGAGGTCCTTATTAAAGTTCTGCCATACATGCGATCATTACCGGTAACAGAGAGAATACTATGGGCAGCCAACACAGGTTCCATACAACGGATTTCTGTAAATATCATAAAAATACATATTATTATCGAATTAATTCCCCTCCTCTTTCATGTTGTTACCTTCACATCTAGGTGAGGCATCACTCCATACACCCGTCTCCAAACAAATTCTCTTGGGGACACCATTCAATTTGTGTGATTGTGAGCAACTGAAAGTCACCTCAGAACCCACATATGTCGTATTATTCGTATATTTCAATGAGCCATATGGTATGGGAGTAATTTCACCACAATCAATATCTAAAACGAATTCAAATTATTCAGATTTTGTATTTCATTTAAATCTTCTCTTCTTTGGACTTACAATCACAAAATGGTGCCTCAGCACTCCATTCACCATTGTCCATACATTCCAGTATGGGATCACCCTTTAGAACATAACCCGGATCACAATTATATTGTATCTTTGAATGGACATTATAATCATAGCCAACGACATAGGAGCCTGTCGGAACATTGGGTGTATCACATGTTACCAATTCGCAAACGGGCGCATCTCCAGACCATTTGCCTTCTTTGGTACAGAATAGTTCGGAATTGCCATCCAACCAATAATCTTCTTCACAATCATATTTGACCACCGAACCAACAGTGGTGGAACCATTTACCAATGTGACTAAGCCATGATCAGGTCTTGCTGGGGAACCACAATCAACAAAACGGCATGATGGTGCCTTGCTGGACCATTCTCCTCCAAGACCACAGGAAATAATCTATATATAAAATTCATGGTTATATATCGTATTTTATGGTTGTATAAAAAATTACATTCGAATTTATTTAGAAAAAACATGAACCTAATTTTAACAAAGTGTTAACAGAGTGATTAACAGAGCTCTGTTATCGTTAACATTATCATGATTAAACAAATGACTAATATGCATTCCTGGACAATTCTCCCAAGTCAGTATAGGTACCTATGGAAAACATCTGAAGAGTACTAATCATTAGCACTGCAAAAAGGATAGCTAAAACTTTATTTTGTAGTAATGTTAACGATAATAGAGCTCTGTTAAACACTCTGTTAAGCCAATGTTAAAAAGATTCGTTTCTTTGCTAATTAAATTCGAATTAATCAACATGGGCCTTTGATTCTTACCGGTTCTCCAACCAGAACATAACCAGCTTCACATTCATAGGTCGCAGTGGAACCAGCTCTCTTATTGCTCACGGTTACCGTACCGCCTTGTATCATTGGTGGCTCAGGACACCAATCAACCAAGCACTCGGGTTGTTTACCAGTCCAACCATTCAAATCACAGGTTCGATTCTCGTTACCGATTAGTGTGTAATTTTCGTGACATGCATAAGTTGCTTGAACGCCATAACTGGTGCGCTGTTCAGACAATTGCACTGTACCGTGTTCCAATTCCGGCAATGGACCGCAATCGACATCTGCATACAAAAACAAAAAAAAAAAACGAACGAACGAAAAAAAATGATAATAGTATTAACAAAAATGGTATAAAGGCCAACAACCACACACAACAATGCAATAGAGTAAATGTGGGGATTATGTAGCTCTACATATATGCCTCCATATGCACGTTGTGGGATTTGCTGTTGATTTTTTGTTTGTCTCTTTTGTTTTGTTTTCAAATATATTTTTTTTGGTTTTCCATACATACATATACAAGTGGGTGCCTTTCCGCTCCAGGTGCCATCGGTGCGACATGTACGTTCTGCATCACCGATTAATGAATGACCCTTGGGACATTGGTATTGTATTTTGTTACCAATGGTATAGTTTTTACCAACAATTGTTGTATTTTGCTGTGAATCGGGTGAACCACAAGATAGCGGAGCTGTAACAAGAAGAAAAAAAATAGAAAATTCAATTGAAAAGGGAAATCGTTAATAAAAAATTGGTATTGACGTTGTAGTTATTGTTGTTTTTGGAAAGTTTTAACACTTCGTTTAACAAATAATTGAATAATATGAACACCACGGCGAAGAAGAAAAGAAAAACACATATTGGAAATTGAAAATTGATAGTTTCCTATGAAGGTCTTAATTTCGACGGGCCTGCCGTTATTACCGAAGATGAAAGCAGTAAAATGTGTAATAGGAAGAGGAAAAGTATTTGAGAGGAAATTGTGTGACTCGGTTAAAATCAAATGGATAACAAGAGGAAAGTAATTTGAGAGTAGTTGTCGTTATTATGAAATAAAATGATGTGAAAGAAAGAGTGGATCCGAACCATTGACATATTGCAACATATTATTAATGAAAGTGGATATGTTGAGTGCTTAATAAATTTATGTTTAGTAAAATAATTGTATATTGTTATGTAAAGTGGGTTCTGTACGGATAATGAATTTGGGTATGTGTTATAAGATTTTTCAATAATTTGCTTTCATTTTGACAATTTTTGTTTTAAGATCAATTTAATCAATCATCATAAATTTTTTAATCCGCTCGTACTATTAAGAATCTTCATATAGAGTTTTCGATTAGTTATTGAGTTAAACGACTTTAACATTAGAACTTTCTACAGGGTTAACCTACTGTATGAGGATTTTTTCTTTGACTTATATGCAATGAAATTGACAATTTAAACCCACTGGGTTAAAGAAACCAGGTACAATGTAAACGCACTATTAGATTATTTCATTGTTTTATTCCAGTTGATTTTTTAGAGCTGTGGGAATGTTAAACACATAAAATTTAGAAAACTTATGGAATCTCCATTTGAATCGATAGCACGGTCCAAATATTGAACGCGCGTGCTTCTTAAATGGCCAACATTTTGGCCGGAATCACACGAGTAAATGACTGAATATTGCCTTGGAATGGATCAAATGAAGCGGTCTTGTCTGTATAAATATGAGCTTTAACATAGCCCCACAAAAATAGTCTAAAGTGGTCACATCATACGATCTAGGCTGCCAATTGACCGGTGCCGAACATGAAATAAAATGTTCAATGAGTACAGTTGTGCTTTGTATGTGGCACCGTCTTGTTAAAACCAAATGCAAGTCAAGTTCTCGTATTCAGGTCAACAAAGTTGGATATCATCTAAGGATAACGCCCACCATTCGCAGTTATGTTACAATCCGCATAAACCGAACTAAACGGCGGCTTTTTTGGATATATTAGTAACTGCTGTAATCCTTCTGGCTGATCTTAACTCCAAAATCAAAAATTTTATGGTCATCATTAACAATGACCTATACATCTGAGATATTTTCTTCAGTTCGCAGCATACGTAAGCATGTTGGTCCAACAATTGCAGCGAAATTTAGGCACAATAACCCGAATAGCCGCATCAGTGGATCGATTAACATTTCACAACCGAACACGCATTTTTATAGTAAAATTATAGATCCACAAAAATATGTTCGACAGTCAAACAAAACACGAAACGTACGTGAGCTGTTTAAACCAGTGTTGGCAAAAATATAATACATAAAAATCACCCTTTAGATGATTGGTCTGATGTAGTCCTGATGGGGCTGCCATCTGTCGTTGCCTAGAAACATATCTTTGAAATTGTCTGCAATGGTTTGGGACCTGGCTAATTTGGTTTTACTATTTACATCTGAACGACGCTATATCCTACCATTCTTTATTTAAGTTGACCCCATGTATTGATGCATTGGTTGGTTACTAAAATTTCAGGCATGTTCAGGTTTAGTCTGACAAACTATCAATTGCACTACGAACCTCTTAAACTATATTTAATCCATCACAAGGCGGAGAGTAAATTATATTTTGGGACTCCGTTTGTAACACCTTGCAATATTTGCAGGAAATCTCATTAGTCTCCTCGGAAACATAGTTTTTCCTTGTTTTAATTTCGATAATGTTGTTATCCCAGCTAAGTAAATGGTGTTTCTGCTGTAGCCTGTCCTATTTTGCCTATAACAACATATACTTGAAATTTTGTGCAGTGGGGGTTGGGGTCCTTAAATATTTAGTGTTTTTTTTTCTCTAAATGAAGAATATTTCCTGCCATTTTTAACTGCGACTAAAATGTCAGCCTACTTCGGATATATTTTATCATCGTTTCACAAAAATTGTATTACTATTAAGAGATTGTTTTCCTCCTCTGCTGGGATTTGAATCTGGCGCCCATCGTTTAAGTGTGCCAGACTAACCGATGCCAAACTAACCTTATCTCTACGAAAGTATATTTAATCCATCACAAGGCGGAGTGTAAATTAAATTTGTAATACCTCGAAAACAATTGTAGGGGACCACATTACTCCTTTTGGAAACATATGCTAATTTCGATGGTTTTATTTTTATTCTGGTTTGTTGGTACAACGATATCATATCCTAGCTGTGTTCGGTTCAGTCCAAGGACGATCCCTATAGCTTGTGGAAATAATCCGTTAATTTTCAGTGTATCAATATGATAAAAAACTAAATTTTACACAGGCAAGATGATTTACACAGCGAAGACACATGGTTGTTTTGATGGCGAATAAAATGAAAGAGGAAATGCTGTCCTTTAATCTTGATATCCCGCATCTTAATTTTTAAAGATCACAATTTTCAAATTTTAAAAATGGGAGTACATATCCCGATACTCGTCTATGTTGAAGCTAGAAACTAAATTATCTTCCATAAGTTATTTAACGATGTTTGACCGAATGAGATTATTTGAGACTTTAAGTAGACTTCTTAAATGTTTTAATATGTACGATTTTGACCAAACCGTATACTTCATTTTTAAATGATGATCATTTTCCGACTTTATTCAAGTTTAGGATAATTATTTGAGCCAAACCGGGTGCTTTCGTGGTTATGGAATGTACCAGCCAGCTAAAAGGATCAGCATTTCCAAATCGTTCTAAAATTGCCTGACACGGATTGGGTGCAAAGTCACGTTCGATGATGTCAGCAAGCGGAGCAGTATTGTCGAAAGGGGTCGACTATTTGAAACCATACGCAACTCTCACTGAATTTAATTAATTAAATCCAGGGTTAGGCAAACATTTTGCAAAATTTACGATGAAAGTACTTTACTTTACGACAATACATATACATCCATTTTCAACATTGTTTTATCTAATATAATAAATGAATAGTACAGTTTTACACTTCGTAAGTTAAATAAATGACTAAACAACTTTCAATATCATTTTAATCAACTGCTAGTTTTATATGCTCCCACGACATTAAACATATCAAAAATTCTTTTTACGGAATTCTCATTTTGAACAAAACTCTTAACCACTTACCATGCTGACATATAAAATGTAAATAATCCAGATTGCAGCCTACATCATTCCACAGCCAATTGCGGCCACCGTCCAATACCACACAATTCTGTTCGCCATTATAGTTGTTCGGTTGATCTTTGCCCCAAGCTGGTTTCTGTACTATTTCACCTGTAAACAAAAACAAACAAAGAATTCAAAATAAATTCGAGAAATAAAAAAAAGAAAAAAATTATGAAAATGAATCAGCCCAACTGAATAAATGGTAATAATCAAGGTTAAATAAAAAAGACAAAAAATTATAAGCAATTTGAAGTCTATAGAGAGACATGCGTTTGGAATTCAAAACGGGCTAATCAATGTAAACAATAATTAGAAATAATTTTTGTTAAAAATATACAAATGAAATAATAATGAATAGAAAATAACTTTCGTTTTTTAAACACACAATAGTCCGCCAAAACGACGGGAACCTTTACCAAACACAAAAAAAAAACATTGGTATAGGCATATAAGGAATGGGTGTTATATCAATGTGTACATGCACACCGATAGCCATGGAAACTTTTTCGGCATTATTTACGCTAATTATGACGACTTATTGTGCATATTAGATATGGTAGAAGTTGTCTCATAGAAATTCCCAAAACAACGAACAATAATGTCAGTTCGATGTGCAAAAAATACCCTTGGCCTACGTCCTCTGGAATCGTCAATGATGTTTGCTAAAAAAAGTAATTGATTTTATGCCGTGGATGGCGGTCATGTGATACATTTAACCATCCTTCATTTGATCCAAAATGATCATGAAAAAAGTTCCCATATTTCTTTCCTGGTTCGTCATTTTTATTTATCTAAACCTTATATACATACTCTGCTTATTCAGAAATCTAAAGTTTAGTTCAGACAATCTATATTAGGATATCCATTGTATCCTAATATAGAATTTCTGGCTATTTCTAAATTTCATATTCAAAACCAACGTACCATCCAATGTTTTTGTTCACTGTAATTTGAAGTAGGGTACATTTTCTAAGAATAATAATAATGTTATAATTTTCTTTTTATTTTTAAATAATGTTGAAATATATACCCAATGATTGGAAACTCAGCTCCCGTATACGGTATGCAAAAAAGGACACAAAACAAGGAATTAGTATTATTCCAATGTGGTGTGTGAACGACTGAAGCCAGATCGCCTCCATAGCAGGCATATCCACCATAAATCACATATTCACCCTGAGCCAAATCCTTGAATAGATACACGGAAAACACGTAGATACATTCCACCTATCGACAATAAAGCCTCGTTCGACAGCCATGTCTGTTCTAAGGCTTCTAAAAACTTGCGTTTAATACCGAACGGGGTGACAGCCTAACATTCCGCTGGAAAAGGTCATACTAAGGTTACTGGGTTTTCTTTCTGTTTTTAAAAAATATTAGGTTTGGAAAAAATCCATTAGACCGGTCGTCGGAATTGTCGATAAAATCGGAGAAATGATCGGAGTTGACCGGCATGTTAGCAGTCGTAACATCGCCCAGGAGGGGATGGATCGAATTACCATCTGTGAAGCCAAACGGGGATTATTTATTATGATTGGCCAACAGGAGAGGGGTAATGTTCCACCAGGAGAACGCTAGGCCGCACACATAGAGAGCAGGACTTCTATGAGGGATGCATTATGAAGTTACCTTAAAATGGCAACAAATCATACAAAAAAAACCGTGCATATTTGGCTCAAATCGGAGATTCCGATAGTTCTATAGTTCATATTAAAATAATGGATTTATTTTTCCCCAAACTAATATATTGTCGGATAAAGTAAATGAATTAATTTATATACATGCAAATCCGTATAAAATTTTAAGAAACTATATTTATTTGCTTGACAAACTCCCACTGCACTGGATTTTTATTTTTAATAAACGTGTATTTCAAATTAAAAAATGGAGCAGCCTCTTCGGACACAACTTATATTTTCTACCATGGTACAATTATAAAAGGTAACAGCAAATCCAAGCTGATTTGATTCCAACGTAGCACTAGTGTCAATATGAATTTGACAAATTATGTTTTTAAAAATCACCCAACAGGAAAATTGGGAACGCATACAATTTGAAATTGTTCTTATTAAATGTGTTCCGGTTTTCAATTTACTCAATCTGCCTGCTGGGCAAATTTGAGGAAACAAATCTTTGTTCATGGAATAACTCGCAATTCCCTGCATTTTCATATGTGTTACACATATAAGTGGCAATGGCTCAATTATAGGAAAGATGTGGAAGCGATAGAAATATAAATTTGATAGATTTTCATTCATTTTTTTCAAATTTTATTTTTAGGATTCGAAAATATATAATTTTCAAAATAAATATAATTTGATAATAATTTATTTGTTTGTTTACATTTTTCTGTCAAATGACGTTGACACTAGTAGAACTTACAACAACAAATTTCCATGTGGTTGGTGTATCGTTTGTTGTACAACAACACTTGCTGTTACCTTTTATTATTATACCATGATTTTCTACAAATCTAAATTCCGATCCTATCAAAATTTCACCATCTCCAAATCCTTATAGAATTGATATAGGATTATCACATAATATCGCGCATTCGTTGACCAAAACTACTTCAGCATGTACCATTGCCAACTATGCCAAAGATTTTAAAAAGTGTACTTGTTCTTTAAAACTTTCTGAACACCTATACCAACATTGATCCTAATTTTTAACTCTGAAATCGATGACCATTTATGTATCCATCTAAAACTGCTCGGCCATAACCAATGGTACCCAATTTAGTACATTTCTTACATATAGAGTACACATTTTAAAATTTCTAAAATCACTTTAAAAATCCCCAAAATAAATTTCGATCGTTCCAAGCTCTATGAAGAATCAATCAACACAAATTTATATACGGGATACTCTGTGTAAAATTGTTGCCTTAAGATTATTAATTCTCTGAGAAAACGCAGGATACTCTGTGTAAAATTGCATTAAGGTTATTAATCCTCTAAGAAAACGATGTAGCAAATTAAAGACTCTGGCTTCAAAATTCAGCTAGAAGCTACACACATCAAAAATGAATTTCCGGAATGGTGTTCAAAATATGAACACAATTTTGTCACAGGATATATTTGTTTTAAAGTTCTTCACGTTTTTGGAGATCCTTAATTTAAATTCATGCTTTTTGGTCGCAAAATGTACTTAGCATGCCACGTACGATATAAGAAACTTCCATACTTTGAAAGCTTCTACTGAAAAATCACTTTTCAGACTTAGCATACTATGGTTCGGAGGCGTCGCTATGTTCGCAATTAGTCAGTTTTCAATTCTTAATTCAAAATGTATACATCTTATTGTTTAAATATTTTAAAGCTTCCTCCAGAGCATAAGACATATAAATATCTTCATTTCGAATTGTGCTAAATTAATTTGTTAATTATATTGACTTCTATTCTGTTTAACGTGTTATATGCACTTTTTTATATACACACACATTTGAATTTAGTTATATTACTTGTTTAACGTGCACTTACCATTTACCCATTTCCATGTGCGTGAAGTTATGCCGGGTTCTTTTTGTGCACCAATCCACACCAACTGCGTTTTAAGTTCTGATTTACGTCTTTCCAATTCCGAGAGTATGTAATCATTTGCAGCTCCACGAAAATCGTGCACCAAATCGCCACCTATAAAAGTGAGAAAAACATATGTACTTAAAATTGTTTAAAGTTTGATAATTAAAAAACTAATTTGGGGCATTAAATGAACTACATTACATTTTGTGGACAATTAATATTGCAGTATGCATTTCTTTAAACCAAAATTAAATATATATTTTTTCATTTCATTATAGAGTTTTTTGTATAAAAATTTTAACTGATGTCAAAACAAAAAGTACTCATAATGTTTCCTAGTTATTTGTATAAAGATTTAAAGTCAAGTTTAGCAGGTCAAAAGTCATGAACATAGGTCAATCGTATATCTACACAATTATAGGCTGTTTTTTGTAAATATGAATGTTAACCTTGTGCTTCATAAATAGTGAGAAATATCTTATATGTATTTCTGGCGAGCAATTTTAATTATTTAAGCTTGAAATATTAATTGCAACATTTAAATTTAAATGGATGGAGTTTTTCAGAGATAGTGGTAGGAATGCTCAAGTGAATATCTGTGTAAAGTTCATTGGTCCAAATGAATTATTACCAATATTTTTTTCTGGGAGTGGATTTGTATTTCCTTTTAAATTTGTCGAAATATTTGACAATTTGTGAGGGAATTTCTAGAGGAAACGAATGCAGAAAGGTTAATAACTTCCCTCTCTTAGTTGTTGCCTCAAAAACCTGACATCGGTCCAAAGAAAAATATTCCATTAAAATGTTTCCAGTATTGAGATTTACTATATGGAAATATATTCAGTAGTTGCCCAAAATTAAGAACAGTTACAATTATGATCCGGTATTATTTTGCATATTTATTGGGATCCAGGCGAGGACAACTTTAATAATTTACCAATAACCTGAAATTAATATTTCAAGATCCCCTGACTATATAAAATTCATCTCAAAAGTTGTAACCTTAATCGAAAATATTATTAAGAAGTCGGACGCCTAAGATATGTGTTCTTAAATATATTCCTAAGTCATATCCTCAAAATTTGTCTTGGGAATCAAAAAATTAAAAATAGTGGGAATAACATTCTGTCAGTAATAGTAATTAATCTGTATCACCACTCAGGCTGCTACAAGACTCTTTAGTCTCTTTCGTTCTGGACAGAAAGCCACATCGATCTGCGATAAGACCATTGGGTCTTCGAAAATACCATATTCTGTAAGAGCCTGTGAGTTCTATTATGTTTTTGATATTCTATAAGGCTCTAAGATATGACCCTTCGGCTTTCTATAACATCTTTCGATCTTCTACAATATTCTGTTCTATTAATATTATATACCCTATTAGAGTATTTTATAAAGCCCTTCGCTTCTCTATAAGATCATTCGGTCTTCGTCTTAAAAAAAAACCTTCATCTTCTAACACCCATTGGCCTTCTATTGGTCGGTCTTCTGTGAGATCATTCGATCATCTTCCTTAAACAATTAATTTTTTATAAATCCACATTTTTATAAGACCCTTTGTTTTCTGTAAAATCCTTCAGTCTTATACAACAACTTTTGGTTTTCTCTTAATCTTTTCGTTTTCTAAACAAACTTTCAGTCTTTAAACACCCTTTGGTATCCCATAAGACACTACCGTCGTCCAATAACACCCTTCTCTTTATAGAGGATGCTTCGGTCTAATAGACATTTCCTTAAAAAGCTTCATTTTGAAATATGTTTTCAAAGAGTTGTTAATTTTTTTTTTAAAAATTAGCACTTATAGATAGTTTAAAAAATAATATTTTTAAAATTAACCTTATAAAAATATTCTCTAAAAATCCGCGCTTATTGATAGTCAGTAAAAAATCTTGAAATGTTTTGAAATATTTTTTTAAGGATCCCTTTATGGACAGTCCTTTCAAAAAATATTCTTTAAAAATCCATGCTTTGAAATATATTTTAAAGATCCTCTTATGGACAGTCCTTACGAAAAATATTATTAAAAATCCACGCTTATTGAAAGTCCTTACGTAAAATATTCTTTAAAATCCACGCTTATTGACAGTCCTTACGTAAAATATTCTTTAAAAAGCCACGCTTATTAAAAGGCCAAAAAATATTTGTACAAATCCACGCATATTGACATTCCTTAAAAATATTCATTAAAAATCGACGCATATTGGCAGTCCTTACGTAAAATATTTTTAAAAATCCACGTTTATTAATAGGCTCTAAAAATATTTTTACAAATCCACACTTATTGACGGTCCTTAAAAATATTCTTTAAAAATCCACGCTTATTGGCAGCCCTTAAAATAATATTCTTTAAAAATCCACTCTTATTGATAGTCCTTAAAATAATATCCTTAAAAAATCCAAGTTTATTGATAGTCCTTAAAAATATTCTTTAAAAATCGACGATTATGATAGTCCTTAAAATAATATCCTTTAAACATCTACGCCTATTGACAATCCATAAAAATATTCTTTAGAAATATTCGCTTAGTGACAGTCCTTAGAAAAATATTCTTCAATAAACAAGATTTATTGATAGTCTTTAAAAAATATTCTTTTAATATCCACGCTTATTCACAGTCCTCTCTTTTTGTGTTATTAATATATAATACCAATAAAAAAACTCACCTGTTACTTTACACGTTTGTTGAGCCTTTTCGAAAGTCTCCCCTTTGGTTACATGAAATTCATAGCATGTCTTCGAAAATGTTGTCAGAACAGTGTCAACTCCCAACTTCGAACTTAAACAACGATCAACCGAGAATTCATCATTGGTGAATACTTCAACTTCACACAAACTTAAACTGCCTTCAACGCCGACCAATTGAATTGCAACAAATTGTCCAACGAGAGGACGGGCACAAGTGAATGTCTTCGTTATACCCTCGTCTAAAGTTCCAGGATACCAAGCACACAATGGATTACGCTGTAAATCGGCACTGCTGTTGCCAACACGAATTTCCAAATCTTGCAATGGTTGATGACCACAACAACCACGTGTGGTTATGCGGACCACACGTACAGCTTGTGGGGTCAATAGATCTACACGCCACCAAGGCGATGGTTCCTTTTGTGTCTCGGAACATTGTTGACCATCTGGATTTTTATTTCCCGGTTCACCATCATTGGCATAATGAGCTGAACCAGAACGGGTATAAGAACTTTGATTGACCGGTTTACGATAAGCCACATTACTGCCACAGAAAGGCAGCTCTTTTTCCCAGCCAGTGCGTGGGTCACATTTTAGTGTTGAGGATCCGAATAATTCATAACCAGGATCACATTCATATTTCGCTTCCAGTATTGATGTACCATCGGAGACTGTCTGTACTTTGGCATTCAGGGGCACAGCAGGGGGTCCGCAAACTGTAAACAAATTAAGAAAAAGAACAAGAATTTAGGTTAATTTTGAAAACAAATAAAAACAAACTTAAAACTATTATTTATAATAAAAAACTTAATAGTGCTAATTAAACACAATTACTTAACTTATTTTTATTTAGCACTGTCACAGTTTTCAACAAAATATTTCCAAATCCTACAAATATGGTATTATGTTCGCATTCGATATATGCCTCCATTGTTGTTGTCAGACGGGGGTTATTGAACTGTAGGTTCATTTACCCAGACATTGTATAAAAGAGGTAAGCATCATCTGTCGCTCTACTCTGCTTTTTTGCCGTTTAAGCTAGCATCAATCCATATTTGTACATTAAAGTTTCTACTATTCGTACTACCAACAACAACAATAAACTAAGCTATGATCACTAGCAAACGTATAAATTAATTCACAATTGAATCGGTAGACGACGAACTTAGCGGAAAACCGTTCAACGTTTGTCGCATCGTCATTTTGCTCTGACTTAATTTTCACAAATAACCCACATACGAATGACGAATATCAGTTTTACAAAATCGCATTCTAGACCATCTTGCCGATTGTGACACACGAATATGTATGAACGATTTGTTGCTATAAATCTTAGGTTATTGACTTGAGATGAACCGTTATTTATGATGTTTTTTTTTCTATTCCGAAGAAAAAAAATTGAATTAAATTGTACGTGGGGGGATTAAAATCATTTGACAAGAAATTACAGTTGTTTTTGCACGAAGATAAATAGGGCACAAATGTTGTGTTGTGTTGTCATTCGATTGTTTTTCGTTTTATAAAAATAATATGAATAGAGTAAAACAATATCAAATCAATGAAAATTTCTACCACCTCTACGTCATAATTGAATCTAACACGATAATGGATTTAGTTGAACATATTTTGGCCTCTTCGAACTTTTTGACTAAAATTCTTTATATAGAAACATCAGGGAATAATTATATAGTTTCTTTTGCAACACCTCGAAATATTCACCTGAGATCCCATAATTTATATATTTACAGAATGCAAAAACCGTATAGTTACATCCACTATAATGAAGTATTCAATTCTATTATCAGATTTTTCCAAAATTTCATATAGATTTATTATTTTGTGGAAAAAAAGTAACAAAGTTAATCCAAATTCCTAGATGCCGTACAGAGTAACGAGATAAAAAATAAATGTATTGCGCATATATTATATTTTGTTGGGTATCCTATTTGTTATATGACCGTACCGAAGGTTGAAATTGGTCTCATCCACAAAGACCAACAAAAACAATCCGTTTGTGCTTATTAATGCATCTAATATATAGTTTTCTGTTTTCTTTTAATACCAATTTTTCTGATATAAATCCGTACTGTTCGAAATGTAACACCAAATCCAATCGATGCGGATTTGAGAACTTGGTAACGTTTTAACCAGATGGAGTGAATCAATGGGTCCCATCTTGATCTAGACTTCGTAAAGATAATGGGTTGTGCAAAATTTAGTTCAAATCGGTCATTCCATTCGCCTGATATAGATATTAATATTAAAAATATTGAAAATGTTGATCATTTGTGGTGGAGATACCTGAAGATCGCATCTTCGGACTTGATCTATGCTTAGTAAAGATAATAGGTTGCACAAAGTTTGGTTCAAATCGGACAGTCCGTTCGCATGATATTATAAAATTATTTTTAGCACAATTTTTACCATTTTGTGTGGGACGTACAGGAAGAAGTCGATCGACATTCGAATCTTCGAACTTAAACTTAGTTTGGAAGAAATATTACGATGTGCAAAGTTTAGACGAAATCGGTTGCTTCCTTCTAGAGTTATCGTGCGCACCAACCGGCCAGATATACGGACAGACGGACATGTGTAAATTGACTCCAAATTGTCTAAAACGGATTTGGCCCAAAGAAAAATGGGATCCAATATTTCTATGAGGCACATTTTCACCGTATCAAAGTGTATATACTCTCATTAGCCATAAGGCTGAGGGTATACAAATTCGTTTTACTATCTGTTAAAAAATTATACGATCACGATCTGTCTTGTTTTATAATGATATATATTTTATGGTAAATATTTGAGAATAATATGACAGTTAATTTTAATTTATGATATATTAGCGTTCGTAGATAAAAGGTTTTCTGAGCAATTAACGATCGTTTGAAAATATTCACGAGTAAATTTCATTTTATTTTGTGCAATTTTTTTCAAGTCACTGTAAACAACACATAACATTAGCGTACATGGTACGTTTATGCTAAAAAAATGTCAAACATTCCAATGGAAATATCAGAAGGCGCCAAACAATATTTAGTTTGATGTGGTTTGTAATATCCTAATTGCGTCCTCTAGAGATCTTAGCAGAACAGACAAAAATAAAATTGTTCGTCAATTTAATACCCCAATTATCATAACCAAATATTTATTTATAATACCCTCACAATATGTTTAAATAGGTATACAATTGCGGAATTAAATGATCCATTGTTAATGTTAAACCTGATCTCATGTGAACTCATTAAATACTGTTAAACGTGTACATTTAATATTTTTTCGCAGAAAAAATTTCTAGCTATGTATGTCAGTTTAGAACAATACACAAAAATTAAAAAAAAGACAAAATAATTAAACGTCATAAAATGTTTTATCTTCTATTTTCAGACATAATGTTCCCACACATACCATGTAAGTTGGCAAGTGTATTAGTTAAAGTATTTTATATATGTATATTTATAATATAATTGTTTTAACACACTTCCCTACAATTATCATTCTACTACATTCTAAATGTTGTAAATTCACGTGAGACTATCTACTGATTATTGTTCTTGTATCTGATTATTACTGTAAGATGTTGATTGTTGAGAAGTAAAATGGTTGGTAAATGAGTGAAAAAATATGGACAGTGGTGTAAAATAATAAAAAAATGATAAAGTAATAAATCATTTAGCTCAACTTCAATAAAACAATTACAAATATTAAAAAACAAAAAAACAGGTGAATGTGAGTGACATTGATCTATATTGATCGACCTTGAAATTAAGACACCCTAACAGGGTGCACATTTGAGCGCATAAATTTTTAAATTATATAAAATATTTCTATTTTTTAATGTTTTGCACCACTGTCCATTGTAATAATGTGAAATATTTAAATTAACAATTTCCACATTTTAATTTGATAAATGTGAATTTATAATCAGTTATCTCGTAACAATACACAATGCATATTAAAAAATATATATTCCCTGTAATAAGATTTATTAAATTGTCTATTAACCCCTTTTCCACAATGGCATCTAGGGTGATTAGTTGTGTAAAACAATGAATGGATGATGAGAATTTTTGAAACATCCGCTTTAAATGTTATTTTAATAAATTAAATATTTTATTCATACTTCAATGCATTTATAAATTATTTTTTTAATAGTTTTCACAATAAATTTCTAAAATAAACCTATTTAAATATTTTAACCAAATTTCATAATTCAAATTATATGATTTTTGTATATCTTGAATTCAAAGTCGAACAATATATATCAAAGCCACTCACATTCACCTGTTTTTTTTAATATTTATTATTGTCTTATTGAAGTTCAGTTCAATGATTTATTACTTTATTATTCTTTATTTTATTCGACAAAAACACTGAAAGGGTTTGGCGGTTACTGTCACATATTGTGCAGCAAAAATACATCTTTGAAGAAATTATTACAAGTAAAAGACCAAAATTAACTAATTTTTTTTTTCTATGAAAGATCACACCTGGATCCTATTTCGGATTTTTTGTCCGACTACGAAACACAGTTTTTACTGAAGCGGTTTGCCACTATAGTTCGAAAACAATCAAACCGATCAACATATATTTGTGTAAGGAAATGATTATAAGTTTATTATTGAACCTAATAAGCATGTCCTTTAGCGAAACAAAATCAGAAACTATCCATTAATAATGGTGGACTGCTTAATTTTGATTTTAATATAAAAAAATTGATAGCTTCGCCATATAAATCCGTCAAAATAGTCTCTCGCTTTAAGACAATGTTTGTATGTGTAAAATAATGCTACAAAAACATATAAAGACCGAATCCCGCTTTGAAAAATACTTTTTTAAGGAAAATTTGTTCGTAGTTTGTATCTTTGCATAAATAACACTCATATCTCAGCCAATTTTTGTCTGATCGACCGAAAATAGGGAATGCACCTAAATACTCCCTATCTTCGGAGGATGAATTAAATTCTTATGAAGAAGATTTTTAAAAATTGTCGAAGTTAAGTGAGTTAGTTTTATCTGAAGGAAAATTAAAAGTCAGAAAAAACGCCTTTTATAAATCTATTGTAGAAGACAACAGAAAGGGTCCTATTTATACAGAATTTATTTTATATATACAACACCTGTAGTAGGGCTTTTGCACTTTCAAGACCGGTACAAGGTGAATCTACTATTTGAAGATTTTGGGGTCGAGATCGACACCTATTGTTTTTAGTAGATATCAGATTATATTTACGGGATGAAATGGATCGAAAACATTATTTTTGTTTGTGTTTCCAGTTTATACAGAGAGACAACATCATGAATTTTACACGGGGAAGGAGATCGTTCAATATATAGAGGGTCAAATGAACAGAAATATTCACTACGGGAAAATATATAGAGACCTCTAATCCCTCAAGAGGATACAATTATCGCGAAATATTGCCCAGTTCAGTGGTAGTTGTGTAGGGTATCTTATGGTCGGCTCCGTCCGACTATACTGCTCCGCTCAATTCGTTTCGTTAAGTTTTAGTTGTCCGACCTGAGTGTTTGGTTTTTGGAGTAATAAAACATGTAGCACTCTTTGATATATTGGGAAGCTCCATCGGGAATCTTAAATGTCACATTAGACAAATTTAATATGGAAAATGCGGCTAGAAACAAGCCAACAATTGGGATATAGTTCTTATTTTTACAAACCAAAGTGAATTTAATTTGAAATTCCATATTCCTGTGAATAAAAAAGTGTCCATAGAAAATGTTTCATATATGCCTGCATGGATTTACATAACCCCATAAAATGGGCCCGACTGTTCAAGTTTTTCGTTCTGTTTTCTAATTTGAGTGTGTGGTACCTCCAGTACTATATTAGACATATATGATGTGGATAGTGAAGCTGGAATCACAGCTTCTAAACGTCGACATATATGATAGGCAATTGTGATGCAATTGTGAAGTACTTTTCATTCCACAAAAAAATTTCTTGCCATCAAAATCTGAGAACAAGGGGATGACGCTGGGGGGCATATATGCAGAACGTGGTAGATCCGAAAACAAATCAATCCACCTTTTGATATAACAAAAAATATAACTATATCGCTCCATTTTCGGTATTTTTTAAGAATTAGTATTATTTTTCAACCGAGATGTTCCCTTCAAAAAATCCAAATTCGCAAGTGTTTTATATTTGTGCCTTTTTACTTTTGTTTACTTTAACAATTTCCAACACAAAAGTTTGAATCTATTTTTAAAACAGTTACACCCAGCGTTCTATTTAATTTGCTGCACTCACCACAATCATAAATTTGCCACACCTATAGAAAACACAAAACCTATTCAATATACATACACCTGCATACAATACAATTTAAAATACTTTAACTACGTACATATCCCATCATGTTTTATATATGCAGCAGTTTTCATTTACATCGACATATTTTGTAAACATTTATAAATTATTCATTATCCTTATAATGGCATTTTTTTGTATTTTTTGTATTAGTACCCCAACAAGTGTTGGTGTTTTTGCAACGTTGCAGTACATGTCGTTTATTAAAGCTGCCGGTAAATGTCTTGCCTACGCAATCCTCTGTCACTGCACATCTAACGGATGGGGAGTAAACATGAAACGAAAAACACTTTGTTCCCCTTTGACAACAACATGACAATGTAAACAGTTACTGAGTTTTATCTAACGCGAAGGTGTAAAAAATAGTGCACTAATAATAGATTCATTAGCTTAATCGTCTGGAATATTAAACGAAATTTGTTGAGCAAGGGGAATTGATGGTGAGTGACGGCTGGCTGAATCACTGTTGTTTGTTGAGGAAGGTAAGGGTACACTATTTGGGTTAATTCAAATTTAATACAGGGAATATAATTAATAAGTATATTTTAAATTGTTTCATACACATCACAGTATATACGTATACATGTTATTTTTAGTAAACTCAATCTTGTTTACGTATGATTACTTTTGTTTCTTAAGTCTTTTGTTTTGTTTGCGCATGTAGCATTGTATATTTTTAAGCCTAAATATTTTAACAAAACACCATAAAATAAATTGATGTAAATCATAACATCATTTAGTAAATACAAGTGTTAAACAAATGAAAGGAAAAAATATAAATACTTAATGTTATTTGTAAAGCGTCGGCTTTGTGTGGTATGTCAAAACAAAAATGTGGGGGGCGTAGCGTTATTTTTTCACACATGAGGGTATTTGTGTAACATACTACAGTCTAGAGTCAGTAAGTAGGTACAGAACTGAAATAATATATTTATTAAAGTACCCTCACGGATTCTTTTTAAAAATGCAACATTAGTAGTACACAAGACATTCGATTTTGTTTTAGTAGAATTGTTTATATTTTGCCTGGAGGCAATGGTTTCAAAAATAATTCATGTTTCTTCCAAATTTATATTATTACACTAAAATATAGGTTTAGCCAAATCCAAATTTAGTACCAATTAGTACACATTAATATAAATTTCCATAAGCACCTACCTTAACAAGACATTTCGAAAACTTCTTACTTACTCCAATCCAACACCCCATCAGTGATACTAGCTCCAAATTTTAGAATTCTAACTCTATCGGTTCATTGAAAATTCAAATTGTGTCAAATTTAGTACCTACACATAAGTACTTATTTCCAAAACTACACACATACCACAATTCTACGATCCAAAAGTAATCTTAATTCCAAATTTTAGGATTTCAGCTCTGTTGGTTCACGTAAATCAAAATTGTATCTAATTTAGTACCATATGGTACCAATAACTACAAATTTCCAAAACTACACCCATTCCCCAATCCTACACTTCAACAGTAATTCTAAATTCAAATTTCAGGATTCGAGCTCTATCGGATCACCTTAACCTAGATAGTATCAAATTTAGTACAAATTTCCATTACTACCTACATCATACAATCCAATAGAAATCTCGTTTACCAATGTCAGGATTACCCTAAATCCAAATTATACCAAATGTAGTACACATAACTATGAGTTTCCAAAAAAACATTTAAAAACGTCAAATCTACACTCCAAGAGCAATGTTGATTCCAAATATTTGGTATTCCAGCTCTATCGCTTCACCTAAATCCAAATTGTATCAAATTCCGAAATTGCTTACATATCCCAAGCGTACACCCCAACAGGAATCTTAACTCTAAATTTCAGGATTCTAGAAATTCAAATTGTAAAAAATTTATTATAATTTGAATTTTCAAAAATACATCCATACCCCAATCTCTAAGTAACCTTATTTCCAAATGTCAGTGTTCTAGCTCTATCGGTATACCCAAATCCACATTTGGTACACATTAGTAAGAATTTCCAAAACATTCTACAAAGCCCAATCCAACATCCCAACAGTGATCCTAACGTCAAATTTTAAGATTCCAGATCTATCGATTCACCCAAATCCAAATTTGGTACCATTTAGTACACATTAGTACGAATTTCCAAAAATTTCTACAAAGCCCAATCCTACATTCCAACAATGATCCTAACTCCAAATTTCAGGATGAACGCTCTATCAGTTCATACAAAATTCAAATTGTACCAAATTTTGTACCAAATTTAGTACCCACAGGTATGAATTTCCAAAACTACTTCGACATCCCAATCCTTATTTCGAAATTTCAGTGTTCCAGCTCTATCGGTTCGCCACATTTGGTACTAGTTTGAACACATTAGTACAATTATCCAAAATTGTCTACATATCCCAATCGTACACCCCAAAAGTAGTCTTATTTCCAAATTTAATGATTCCAGCTGTATTGGTTTACCCAAAATTTAAATTGTACCAAACTTAGTACACATTAGTACGAATTATCAAAACTTTGTAGAAAGCCCAAACAGTGATCCTAACATCAAATTTCAAGATTCCAGCTCAATCGGTTCACCCAAATCACATTTGGTACAATTTAGTACAAATTTCCAAGACGTCATACATCAGTTCACCTAAAATTTAAATTGTACAAAATTTAGTTAACATTAGTAGGAATTTCCAAAACGTCCTAAATAGCTCAATTCTACCCCCCAACAGTGATCCTAACTCCAAATGTCAAGATTCCAGCTTTATCGGTTCACCCAAATCTAAATTTGGTACCATATAAAATTTGTACAATATTGTACTTTTCGTATAGATGAGTACACGATTTCAAAACCACCTCCTTATATCGACCCTACTTCTCAACCTTAATTCGCATTCCAAATTTCAAGTTTTTAGCTCCATCCATTCACATGCTACGAAGTTGTACACATTTTAGTACTTTTCGGAATATTTCTGGAGATTCAGAGTTCTAGCTGCACCGGTTCGCCAAACACAAATGGTCCAACATTTATTACTTTTTAGTACTTTTCGTTGTACAAAAATTAATACATTTTAGTACTTTTCGGAATATTTCTGGAGATTCAGAGTTCTAGCTGCACCGGTTCGCCAAACACAAATGGTCCAACATTTATTACTTTTTAGTACTTTTCGTGACGTTCTAGTACGAATTAAAAAAAAAAAGCCATATCTAACTCCTTTGGACCAAGAGTGCCCCTCACTGATGAATCGCTAAGTCAGTCAATCGGTCAGTATTTCAGTCAATCGCATTACTCTTTTATTAGTATAGATATTCATTATTCATAATAAATAATAAGTTATAATTGTGTACCTATACGCATTTTCCTCACTGTATGTAACAACATTGCCACGATAGATCTAATCTCGTTTACAAAACGGTTGGTAATCACTACAACACTTTCCAAAGACGGTCGGACGGTCTTAAATATTGGGAGGGTTCAAAACATTTAAAATATTTTAACGCCAGTCAGATCGTCAGTCAACCACTCAGCTCATTTAGGTAAGTCAGGCTGTCAAGTTTGTAATCACTCATTCATTCACTCATTTTTTAAGGTTATAGTTTGTTAACCATAAATGTGTAACACATTACTAACATCATTATTACATAATTTCCATGCATGCTGTGCTACATTTGGAAAAGGGTAATTATGTCAGTCAAAACATAGAAAAACAACTATTGAAGATGAAAGGGAAAACTCTTAATACTGAATAAAATTGGAGATAAATGAAACATTATGATCAAATAGAGAATACAAATTTGTTTGAAAAATTATGAGAATATATACAATGAGCGATTTATTATTGAACAATATTTTAATTGCAATTCATTTTGTTTTTTCTGCATTACTAAGGCTATTACTTAAAGCTCATGTTAAATCACCACACCTTAATAGATATGTACTAATTTTTGTTGTTGTTGCTAATATTTTTCTAGCTAGCCATTTGCATAATCCCATTTATGTTAAATATTTTGTAAATGAAAAACAATGGCGAACAATGACCCCACCTGCCATAACTACAAATACAAGAGAAAAATCGCTTGTGCAACTTCATGGCTAGTGGGTTGTGTTTACTTAATATTTTGTGCCACAAATTTTTAGCACGAAAACGTGTTTAAAATTCGAATTCCATAGATAAATAGCTTACAAAACAACACCAAAAGAAGTAAATGCAAAAAAAAAAAATAGTACAAGAATAAGGGAAATTTAATATATATTTTGCTAACCATTCCAGCTCAAATTAAATTTTCAACTTTTCACAGTAATACTACTTTCATAAAATGTCCGATTGTTGTTTCAAAGATCGGCAGTATGTTTGCAAAATGCTTCGGGTTCATTTCTTGGGAACTGTGTGCTAAATTTGTAAATTTTCAAAAAAAATCGTAAAATGTCAATAAAGAATGTTATATCCAACACATATGGAAATTGTGTGGCCTAATTCTCCAAAAAAGTTTGATCAGATTCCACCTTAAAGGCGAATAAGACCGAAAACCCTACAATTATTCTACACCGACATTCGTTTATGTAAAATTCAATTCTTTAAGGCTGTAAAAAGCGGAGCGAAACTTGGAAACTAAACAAATTAAAAGAAAATTTTGACCTTGATTGAGAAACTTCCTTTAAGGAACACTAAGGAACTAAATCGGTTAGTCCGTCATAATGCGAATTTCCAACCGATATTGTTGTAGATTAACATATAAAGATCTCAAAGGGTAAAATACTGTCTAAACAATTCTAATTATACCTCTTATTTAAAAAAGTAAAGGCTCAGGGGCTAAAGAAGATAGCGGATATTATGTTTGTCATTCCGTTTGTAGCACCTCAAAATATTTTCGCAGACCCCACAGAGTATTTATTTTCTTAATCAGTCTATTGAAATCACGATAGAGATCACAATATTTAAGACAAAGCTCTGAAATTTCGCACAGACATCGTATTCAGTAATTTGATGATTTTGAACATGTTTCTCAACCGTATTCGATGTAAAATACGACTGACCGAGCCGGACCAAACTTTTTATACCCTTCAACATGAGGATGACTTTAAAAATATCTAAAATTAATGGGGGTTTCTGAAAAAAAAAAAACTCATGTTATGATAAGACTGAACATACTTTGAGTTCCATAATTCCCATTTTTTTCAGGAACCCCATTAATTTTATATACTTTGAAAGCAACCTCATGGAGGGTATACAAAGTTCGGCCCGGCTGAACCTAACGTTGTGTTTAAGAATATTTTGTCAGGGACTGAAGAAGGCGTGCATTTTTTAAAGAATAATTTTTCAAGGTCTATACAACTTGAAATGGATTTTTTTAAAAAATATTTATTTCGATTTTTTAAGGAATATTTATTTAAAATGTAAAAGAAGGAGTGGCTTTTTAAAGAATATTTATTTTAGGGCTAAAGAAGGCGTGGATTTTTAAGGAATATTCATTTTAGGGTTAAAGAAGAAAGCTTGGATTTTTTAAATAATATTAATTTTTGGGCTAAAGAAGGCGTGGATTTTTTTAAAGAATATTTTTAGGGCTAAAGAAGGTGTGGACTTTTTAAGGAATTTTTATTTTTAGGAGCGAAAGAAGGCGTGGATTTTTTTAAAGAATATTTTTAGGGCTAAAGAAGGTGTGGACTTTTGAAGGAATTTTTATTTTTAGGGGCGAAAGAACGCGTGGATTTTTTAAAGAATATTTTTTTAAGGGATTATTTTAATCTCACTCGAGTCGAGCTTAATGATCGAAGTTTTGCAATGAAAATTCAAATAACAAAAATTAATTCAAGCTGAGCACGGCTAGGGCTCGAACTTCGGTCCTCGGAGCAACACAAATGTTGCCAGACCACTTAACGTGGAAGCAATTGTAGGTGTTTGGATTAATTATCCATCGCTACAACAAAAATCTGCTTTTAAAAGGACTGTTCCTAGAATGAAGACAAATGTCGAACTTTGATAAATTTGAATTTAATTCGCATATGCAAGTTTCGCATCAGGGCGGAATAAATACAAGTTATCAACGTACGACCTTTGTAAAGCCACATAGCCCAATATGCCTGATGAACCGCTTAACCAACGGCGAAACGCATCGCATAATGGTGGGTACGTAGGTTCTTCTCCTGGCTTTCCTTTTCATTGCAAAACTTTGATCATCAAGTTCGAATCGAAAGAGTATAAATAATCACTTAAAATTACTTTGAAATGATCACTGCCCTTACAAGGCAAAATTCAAATAACAAAAAATATATATTTTTGAATATAAATTCAGCGCGATTTAAAAATAAAGACCAAACATGCTTTTAAATGTCCTATACGCAGTTTCAAATTTTGTTATTCGATTCCCACTATAAAGTCTATGTCCATTTTATTAATGAAAAATCATCTGACGCAACCAGATTTTTTTTAATTTAATTTTTTTTATGGTGGGGTGTACAGCGTTTTAAATGTTATAACATGATTTCACTATTTTCATAATTTTCAATAAGTTTATGCAATGTCTAATATCATAACATTTAAACATTTTGCAAAAAGCATGATTGCATTTAAAATCTTGCTAAATAATGTGTAGTAATTATATCTAACCATTTAGACATGAATATCAAATCAATATTGTATATAATTGAATTAACACATTTTCTAACAAATGTCAACATCTTAACAACTGTTGTTTAGTAATTATTTAATTGAAAATTATTGCATGCATAACAACTAATTATTGATATTGCTAAATTTTCTCAATCGACTGAATATTTTTATAAATATTTTCAGTTGATATTTTTATTCAGATTGTAAATTAAAATTAAGCCATGTAATAACACAAAAACATTGTGTTGTTTTCACTAGATTACCTCAAAATAGTTACGCACGCAGTGATATTCTTTTGACAACTACTGTAGAATGTTTTTAGTTCATGTTCAACATGGTCGCCAAATTTATGATTGTCACCTCACCCGGTAAACAATTTATCAACAACGCGTGTCACTTTGCTTGTTCTGCTTAAAAGTGGATAAATTCACAGAAGAAAAGCCAAAGAACAAAAAAAGTGTGTTATGAATAAATCAAAAGACTTAAGAAACAAACCTGCCTAGAGTTGAGACACATAAATATTCTTAGAATAAATCGAAAAAGTTTAAAAGCCAGCCAGTCAACCTCAATAAAAGGCCTATCCTAATGAAACCACTGAATTAGGTTAGCCCATAAGTTATGTTTAAAACAATGGAATTTCTGAGTGGACATTAAAAATGGTGACTTCTTATGACCAACTCAAAAAGAACTTCATACCATAATAAAGAAATGTATGTATACAAACAAATAGGTGTAACCAGCATAATACCACACAACCAATACCTCAAGATGCTAGTCTATGAATATCAACAAGTTTGTTGTCAGTCAGTTATGTCTTTTTCTTTCGTTTAATTGTTGTTGTTGTATAGTTTTGGACGTTTTTTGACTTTAAATCGTGACACAGTTTCATCAACGAAGCAAATGTATTTATAAGCAATTTTTATTGTATGGATGACACTAATTGAAACGTCACGTTTTATAAGAGTCTTAGCCCAGCAACAACAACAATAATAATAACAATGAACTCAAAAACAACTTAAATATCCACTTGTGACATGTGATGTCCACGCATTGTCTATTTTCCTAGCACTTTAAAAGAAAACGGTAAATAAAGAAGAATGGTGTTGGTGCATAACTGCAGCTGTATACCAGGCAAATATTTAACGCCGTTACTTTTCTTTTGTGTGAAAATATGCAATTTTCCTACAACAGAAAATAAAACCTATGTAACCAGCATTTATACTTCCTTGAAGAAAAAAAGAAACCACACACATATTATTTTATTACCACACACTGAACTCCTGTTTTTATTTTGCATGCCCAACGATGAGTGGTTTTCCATGTTCAACCAAATAAAACAAAAACGACGAAAAAGATTTGAGTTCATGCAGATGTTACCTTTTTGAACAATTTTGCCCCTTATGCGCCATTATTTATGCAGCCAGAAAAAACGTCACTTTATCAGCTGTACATCATATGTAAATCAACATCAAAAATCGTCGGTATGACATCTAAGTGTTGTGGTTAGCCGAACCGGCAGATTTGGCAATGCTTTGGCACGTAATTACTTTCATTGTGCCCTTACAATAATTTTTAGGTACTTTCTCTTGGCAATCTAAATGGCTATTAGAAAATTTTATTTTTATTTAATTAACAAATTTCTTTAAACTGCAATTTTTATTAGAAGATGCAAACCGGAAATGTTATAAACACCATCCAAGAGGACCATTTATGGTAATCGGAAATAAAAATTGCAGTTAATTAAAATTACTTTCATGGAAGATAAGTTGACAAGTAGTAATGGATAAGGTAATGAAGGAAGGTGAAATGATGATCACATTCAAATGTAAGATGACGGAGTCTTATCTACTTTATTTCATTCTAGTGGAGTATAATTATACCCTCAGCCTTATGGCTAATGAGGGTATATACACACTGATACGATGAAAATGTGCCTCGTCGAAATATTGGTTTTAGACCCCATGTTTCTTTGGACCAAATCGGTTTCAATAAATTGGGAGTCGATTTACACACGTCCGTCCGTTGTTCGTCTGACTGGTGCACACGATAAATCTCGAAGGGAATAGTCGATTTCATCTAAACTTAGTTTATGTTCGATGATGGGGAATATCGGCCCAATCCTTCTGGTACCTCGCCCACAAAACGGTCAAAATTGTGCAAAAAATTAATTTTATAATAACATGCAACGGGCCCATTGGTAACTCCCCACAAATGGTCAACATTTTCAATATTTATAAATCCAATATCAGCCGAATGGACCGGAACCAAAGGGTTAATAATATATATTTGATTAACATAAAATCTGAAACATCTTTAATAAAACATATACCTTATATACAAATAATAATGAAACCTGTGTATAACTCCGAAGACCTCATCCGCAGACCATAAGGTGAGGGTATATATCTGTCGGCAACACCGTCTGACACTTTTTTACTTTTTTTTTTTAACTTCGTGAAATATTGTCTAAAGGGGACAATAAGGGGTTTTCGGGGTTTAACGGATTCGTCGAATAATAGAATAATACAACTTTTTGACAAATTGATTTTTCAATTCCATGTAAACAACACATCTCATGGGCGTTCGAAAACCCGCACTGATACCTTTACTATAAAAAATTGAAGCTTACAATGAAATGTTTGATTTTTTAATTGATCTGATACACTTCATGGAAGTATATGTCTTCCACACAGAATCGTAATTTTGTGTTTGTTTCGTTATTGAATTATTTTTACTCCAGCTAGGTAGATGATTTGTCTGCCGTAGGATTATAGTAGATGATGTGGCTGTCATCTATTGTTGCGTAGAAACAACACCCCCCTTGAACTGTGTTGAAGGGTTGGCGTCCTTGCTTATTCAGTGTTGCCATTCTTTATATGTGTACCCACCCTCTAGATAAAATACATTCGAAACCTCCTGACATAAGCCTCTTTTTGCCAATATTTGAAAACCACTTTGAAAGAAATTTTCCTCTTCCACTGGGGTTATTATACTGTTGCCTAGGTTGGGGTCATTACTTATTTAGTTTTGCCATTTTCCTCTGCATGGCGCTATTTTCTACTCTTACACCACTGTTATGTTAAAACCACTTTGGGAGAATTTTTCCTCTTCCCCTAGAATTATAATCCGGGACCGATCGATTTGTAGTCTGGCATACTGTTCACTGCACTACACCATTCCGGAAATGACAGTCAAACTAAACTTTTCGCACACTTTCAGTGCGAATTTCCAAACAGGTTTAGATACTCTACTCATTAGCTTTGCACAGCCCTCAATGCCAATGCTACCAGATTTACAGCTCCTGACCCTTTGGCGTAGTACAATTTTAGTTGCCAAGCGTTGCCAAAAAAGATAATAGCTAAAAAAATCACTTTTATATAATATTCACACCTATCTTTCTTACACGATTGGACATCTCATATACATAAAATAAATGCTACGGTTGATTGACTTACAGCCAGTTAACAATTTATCTTTGAAGATAAATTTTCATTTGAACTCTTTCCACGACAAAATGTTTTCCTAATAACTGGAATGAATCTTTGATCGGTCTCTTTTAACTAAGGAAAAAATGAAAGTAAATATAATATTTATTAATATGAACAAATTGCCTTCGCATATGTGATACTGTTTCTCATGCAACCCCATTTGGACTATTTGTCAACCGCCAATGGTTAGCTAAAAATAAAGCTTCCTGACTACGATACGATTACTCCCAACGCCAAGATGTCAATCATCCGACAATAAGGTAGTTTTACGCTCGCTCTATTACAGCTACATACGTATATAATTAAATCAAACTAAAGTCTGTGGTTTTTCTTCTATGATTACATATCAATTTAAGAGGAAATTATAGGTTTTTGACTTTAACATATTGTCGTGAAATGAAAATGAAAAAAAATGTTTTCCTCTGTTGTCTAGGAATTACATTTATGTCGTTAAAATAAATTATACAGTGATCGCAGAAATAGTTTACCACAATAAGTAGAAGAAGTTGGAGTAGAAGCAAAAAATTACATTTTAAGTAGGTGTAATGGCTGCATGAAAGTTGTTTTCTGGTATGATGTAAAAAAAATCAATTGCAATGCAATTGAAAAATATATATTTTGCAATAGACGGCATTGCATATTAATTGATTAGTATTTCCTTTCTCAATCAGTTTTGTTTTAAAAGATTACTAGAAAAACTAAATGGCCGGTTGTTGTTTGCACAACATTTAACAGCTTATAAACGTTTTGATTGCTGTTGTTAATCTCTAAACAGTTTTCTTAAGATTTTCCCATAATTCTTCATATTGCAGAAAATAATCGCCGGGTTTTCTTAATTTTTGTAAATATTCAGGTTTGTGTCTTAAATCTTTGTGATTTATATCATATGTTAATTCAAATGACATGTTCAAAACTCTTATGTCATCATCATTTATTAAATAATTTCAAAATTCATCGAGCTGGTTTTAATTCAGAAACAACCAGTTTGTGGTTTGTATTAATTTTTTTTAAATTTTGCAAATGATTTTTGCAAATGTCATTTCGATAATCTAAGTTGCAAATTTAATATCAAGGTCTGTGCTTGTACCAATGATACATATTGGTGTATATACCCTGAATATATTCTTAAATTTACTCACTCGTTGTCATTGAAATGAGCTTACCTGTAAGAAGAAGAAAAAAAGTGTTTAATTAATAAATTTGTTTTTTTATCTAAATTGAAAATATAAATATAATGCTAATATTGTCTTTCAGATTATGTTTTGGATACTGAAAATATTTGTATTATTAAAGTATAAACGCTATTTTCAGATCCTAATGATGAGTGTACAATTTATCTCAATTATGGTCTCTTCTTGGCAAAGTATTTGTGATATTTTTATTCTAAATGGCCCCCAATTTTGAAAACGTATATAAATATGTGGTCAGTTATATTAGTTGGTTCTGTCCTACTTTTCACCAATATTATTATTCGACCTTACTATTTAGACACTAATACGACCTATATTAATATTTTCTTCCAGACACTGGAAGCTTATACGAAGACTACTTTATATATTTATGGCTTTATAATGAAAATGTGGATATTTGTCCTAAATTTCACGTTTGACCAGTCATTCGAACCGATATTTGAGAGATCGCATTGTCATGGTGCACAATGTTTCATCGTCTCTGTTTAGATAATCCACGTCGAAAGTTGAGGAAAATGGTCACAATTCACTGCAAACGACACAACACATTGTCGTCCGTTAAACCGTATAGAGTACAAGAGTACACAAATTTTCCGATTTTCTATAATTTCCTTGCATAGATTTTCTCCAATTTCGATAGGCTTCATTCTTTGGTCAAATATGTGACCTATATAAAATTACATCCAATTCGGATCATAATTGCGACCTGTACTTTGCTCACAAAAATACATGGACAGACGGACATACAAAGATCGACTCTCAATCCAGATTACTTTTTCCTGTTACAAACATATGTACAAGACATATGTTTGTACCACAGTGTGGTTAAGGGTATAAAAAGGGGGTTATATGGGGAGTACCTTCAATAGGGGGCTAATATTAATAATTTTTGTAGAGAAATTTGCTACCCGATACGAACACAAAATAGCAAAATGCAGCGATTTCGATTGGAAAATGAGCTCAAATTACTGAACATTTGGGATTACCGTTATATGGGGGTTACCAATAAAATTGGTGTAGAGCATGAACTGGTATAGAGCATGAAGAGAAGACAGCGAAACGTTGGAACATTTCCTGTGCCACTGTCCAGCCTTTCAAACTTCCGAACCAAATTTTAAGGAAATGACACACATGAAATATCCGACCTAAGGAGGGTATGTATGGAAAAAACTGAAGGGCTTCACAAATAGAATTTCTAGAAGATTTGGGAAACCAAATCTAAAAATTACATCTTCTTATTTTATTCCTTCTTTAGAGCACACAACAAGCCACTCATAGGCTTAAGTGTATGTTCTGCTATTAAACATGTGGTGGTGTACACCACACCTCTTTTCGACCAGGCCGATGCCTTTCGGACCAACGTAAAGTGTAAGTAAAATTTGGTTAGACTTGTATGTGGGAATGCAAAATACATATATCCATATATTACGGGGTCTCCAACGTTATGGTGAAGGGTATACAAATGAGGCTGTACTGACCTACAGTAATAATACATATATCCATATATTACGGGGTCTCCAACGTTATGGCGAAGGGTATAAAAATGGGGCTGTACTGGCCTACAGGGGCAAAAAAACGTGGACGTTGGAGTGTATATATAGTAGTCCTTAAAAATAGTCCCCCAAAAATCCTCGCTTATCGTTAAAACACTAAATGTAGCCCTAAAAATATATTCTCTCAAAAACCAAGCTTAACGTAGTCTTAGAAATAAAAAACCCTAGTTAATGAAAACCTTAAAAAATACACTCCACAAAATAAACATTTAATTGTAATAATTCTTCAAAAAATTCTCCAAAAATTGTGTAGGGTATAAAAAATTCAATATGGTCGAACTTCAACACTTGTTTACTTTTTCCTGGATTTTGTGGGTCATTTACGTGCTTAAAATGTTGGTGGAATTGAATAAATGTCTTGTCGATAAATCCAATATATGCTTTATCTTTGCATTATATCTCACATATGTTCCATAGATGAAATGCCTTACCTTAGCGACCAAAACCCTTAAAAAATATTTTTCATGATTTCTCAAAAGTATCAGCCCTTTACTGCACGCAATTAAAAAAATGACAATAGACCGATTAATTTTTATTTATAAATTCTATTAACATTTATTTTTTTAAATACCCATTAATCAACAACCAATATAAATTCGGCAAAATACAAATTTATTAAATATTATATTCAAAAATAATAATCCATGTGACCTCTTGAAAATGCTCGTTAATCGCATTGGAATGCATTCACAAAACAAGAAAACAACAACAAACGCCAACACATAAACTTGCCTTACCACAAATCATCTAACACAGAAGTGTATGCAGACAATCCCCCCTCTAATTACTATTCTTAACGCAATTCCCTTCTTTTGGATATTTTTCAATGGAGTCAAGTGCAAAAGTTAACAACATAAGCCGATAAATATTTAACAACTATGTTTTTTTTTATTTTTTAAGGGGAACGTCCCACCGCGTGTTTGACTTGCATGTCTTACACACGTTATTTACCAATCGATCAGCCAGCCATGGCAACCACCACAACAGGTTGGTCATGGTAAAAGCTAATGAAGTTGAAAAAATGCTATCAACGAAACTTTCATTTCGTCATTAAATTGATCAACACCGAAATTAAAAAAAAAATAACGAAGTTATCAAAGCTACAGCTGTGACTGAGTCAACCCAACTGTCAATCAAATGTGTATGTGTTTATTTGACGTTAAATGGCAAAAGGTCAAAAAGAACAAACTTTGGACGCATTGGAGAAAATATGGAACTTTTAAAATGTGTCATAAAATAAACAGGGGGTAAGATGTGACTAAAGAAGGGAAATAATAAAAATTAAATTAATTAATAACACGTTAGAAAGTATATGACAATGTGGTAACGGTCGAGGCATCGGTAAAATTAGTCACTCTAAGCAATAAACATTGTAGACGATATTAAACAGTTAAGAGGGACACTTGGATATCGTCGTTGTAACAGTGTCGATAGTCGATATATAATCTTTACATACCTCACGCCTTTGTTGGTCATTTAAATAAACAATATCTAAAAAACCATCACCTTTATGGTCTTTAGAAAATATTAAAAAAAAACTTTGTTCATTAAAAAATTTATTAACGACTTTTTGCCCTTGAAAAATATTTTTAAAACACAACACCTTTTGGCTTTCAAAAAATATACTTTAAAAAGTCCTTGAAAAAATAAAAACTTGATGCCTTTGTTGGTCCTTGAAAAAAAACTATTCTTTAAATAATAAACTCTTTCTTGGTCCTTGAAAATAATTACTCATTTAAAAATATACGCCTTTGTCAGTCGTTAAAAAATGTACGCATTGGTTGGCCCTTAAAAAATATTCTTTAAAAATCTAAGCCTTTGTCGGCTTTGTTATCTCTTGGAAAAATATTCTTTAAGAAATCTTCGTCTTTGTTGTCTATTGAAAACATATTCTACGCCTCTGAGGGTTCTTAAAAAATATTCCTTTAACAATCTTATGGTCCTTCATAAAATGTTCATGTTAGTTGGTCCTTGGAAAAATATTCTAAAAAAATCAATGCCTTTTTGGGTCTTGAAAAAATATTCTCAAAAAAATCTTCTTCTTGAAAAATATTCTTTAATAAAATTTACGCCTTTGTTGGTCTTTGAAAAAAAATCTGCAAAAAATTACCCCCTTTTTGGTCCCTTAAAAATATTCATTAAACAATATAAGCAGTCCATGAAAAAATATTCCTTAAAAAATCTACGCCTTTGTCGGAGCTTTAAAAATATTCTTAAAAAATCCACGTTTCTATTGGATCTTTAATCTACGCTTCTAAGGGTCCTGGAAAAAATATTGTTTTTAAAAATCTACGCCCCTAAGGGACCTTGAAAATATATTGTTTAAAAAGTGTACGCCTTTGTTGGTCCTTGAGAAAAATCACACCTTTTTGGCTCTAGAAAAAATCTTCTTTAACAGTTCTTTGAACAAATATGACTTTGTTGGTCCTTGAAAAATTATTGTTGAACTAATCTGCTTGAAAAATATATTCTTCAAAAAATCTAAGCATTTGTCTGTTCTTGAAAAATATATTCATTAAAAAATCAACGCCTTTGTTGGTCCTTGAAAAAAATATTATTTAAAAAATCGACGACTTTGTTGGTCCTTAAAAAAATATATAAACTAAAAAATCTAAGCCTTTGTTGGTTTTTAAAAAACACTTTTTTTAATCTACGCCTCTGTTAGTCATAGAAAAAAAACTTCTTTAAAAAAAAATACGTTTTTGTTGTTCATTGAAAAAATTATCTTCCAAAAAACAATGAACCTTTGTTGGTCTTTGAAAAAAATCTTTGAAAACCACCCCTATGTTTATCCTTGAAAAAATATTTCTTAAAAAACCTACACATGTATTGGCCCTTGACAAATATTAATTAAAAATCAACGCCTTTCACGACTTCGTTGGTACTTAAAACAATCTTTAACAAAATCTATGCCTTCGTTGATCCTTGAAAAATATGTTATTAAAAAATCTACGCATCTATTGGTCCTTAAAAATAGTATTTTAAAATCCAAGCAAGCACATGTCAAGCACGTGTTGTAAATCAACTGTCCGAGATAAATACGAATTAGATTCCACTTAATTAAAAAAAAAATCTGGTATTTTCTACCATTTCTCCAGCCAAGGGGCTCCCGCATAATAAAACGATTTGAGAAGCTGTACAGAAATTTTCTTCATATACGTGGTAAAGAGATCCATGGGAGGAGGTTCAAAATGTATCACCACCAAGTCCATACAGGTGGGGCTGAGAACTCGGATGCTTATTGTGCGCAATAATCTTTTTATTGCTTCAAATTTCTCCGAAAACTTGAGGAAAACTAATTGCGGTCCACAACTTTATTATCCCAAGATATTCAAGAGGAATTGTGGTTATATCACCACATTGCATAAACAGGCGAAAATTTGCTTCGAAGAATCACTATTCTATGATTATTATGAAAAATATTGTATTGATGTGATTTCAAATCTCGCAGTGTTTAACAAACTTTCAAAGCCAATGTTTTACTACCATCCACACCCTAAAGCATCACTGAGCTTAAAATATTTATTTCATATCTTGGAGAAATTACACTTTTTGTAATAATTTTTACATATTTCGAAAATTTTCTAATAAAAATACATAATGCCCCTGGCACCCGTCTCTCTTTACCAACCATACAAAATGACACACAAATAACTTTATAATCATTCACTTCCTCATTTTCTGCTTTTCTTCATTTATCACACTGGACTAACAATTTGTTATTACAGCACTTAAGCATTTAAGTACCAAGTTATTTCATCAACATTTCCTCTTCGAAACCAGTCGCAAGTGTTGCTACGTTAATAATTAATAAACAGAAAAGTAAATTCAGTTAGTGGCTTAGACAGGTCAAACAAAGATCGGTTTACCGTTTCTCCTTACCCCCAAACAACTGAAGTAAAGCAACAACAACAATTAACATTATTGTTGTCAGGTTTCTTGTTTGAATATATTATTTAAAACTGGAACATTAAACGACAACTACAACAACAAGTACTTTATGATGTCACGTTTAGTGTGGACCAGTTTTTTGCTTTTGTCGGTTCGACTTTACGAGCCAGTTATTATTTATGTTATAGTTCAACATGTTCAAATGACTTCAAGTAAGGAGGCCCTTTTACCTATTTTGTTTATTTTTCTGGAAAAAATTAACTAGAAACATGTGTGCCACTGTTTAATATTTTAAATAATATATTTAACAAACAAATACTTGCCATTTTTTAATAGGGGAATTGAAGGACCAAAATCCTTTATAAGATTTATATCCCACAGAAACTATTTCAGACTGATTTTTAATAATTTATACATTCTATTTTTAATCCTACCGAAAAGTCTTACCTATCCCAGAAATATATTATATCTCCCAAATGTCGATGGTTTTTGTCGTTTCTGTGTTCCATAAATTTAAAAATTGTTGTTGTTGCTTTTAATTTCTTTATTGTGATTAATAGGTTTTCTACAAACATGCGCTTATTAATTAATGAGCTAAGGTGAGTTGAATCCGAAGCTTGAATCATCATTTGAATTTAGATTTGAAAATGAAAGGAGTTTTCGGACCACCTCTTTAAACAAGTTTACTAAATACTACGTAACTTATAGGGAATGAGAATATATAGATAATTTAGTTATATAACATCATTTGGAGGCAATATTTAACGATTATTGGGATTTAATTAATACATGTGGATTCAATGAACATGATTTGAATGTTTACATATTTATTGAGAAATAAATTTTTTTATATTTTAAAAATAACAAAAATTCGTAAGCCGTGTATTAATTAAATTTATTTAAGGATTGGATTAAGAAAACATATTCTTATACCGTCCACCATAAGGCGAGAGATCGAAATATTTAAGATAGAGCTCTGAAAATGTTCACAGACATTGGTAGTACTCCCGGTCTTTGGTATTGCTAATGGAATACATTGGTCCAAGTTATTTTCGATTTGTTTCAATCGCATTAACTGTAATTTTGTATTTTGGGTTCTGATTGAACTAAGTTTCTGGGTAGCCTCAATATTCGGTATTTTGTCGATTTTGGACACGTTTTTAACCAACCGTAGTAAAGGTAAATTGTTTTTTTTTTTTGTATTCTCATTAGGTGTTGTCCTATGTATCAGAATAGCCCCCATATAACGATACCCCGCAATTTTCGATACTTTAGGGATTTTGGACACCTTTTTGCATTCATGTTGGCTGCAATTTGGTATTTTGAGGTTTCATTGTATAGCACACCCTTGTACTGAAAATTATTGATATTGATCTGAGTGATCCCAATATATAGTATCCTCACATCTCCGTATTATAAATTACTAATATTGACCCAAGTCGGTATTTTGGAAATTTTGGACAAGTTTTTCAACCGAATCGTCTATATGTATTCTCATTGGCAGTCAAATGTCACTACCACAATGTCAATGTCGATTCCCGCTCGTAGTCTATCATAATATGAGTTTTTTTGCCAAGACGTTTTCAATTACTTGGAAATCTAAAATGATTATTAACAGGCAAATAGGATGGAATATCCTGTAGGACAATCAACATAAAAAAATTAGCGGAATCAGTGAAAATTCCGATTTATATTGAAAATTTGTTTCCTGCGATAGCGGTGTTTACTATCTAAGAATCCGCAGTGCCAAGTTAAGACCATTTTGGTGACAAATGCGATTAAACGCTTCAACCTTCTGATTGTGGGAACTCGATCAAAACGATAATCATTATATACGATTTTCAAAATCAAACTTCCTAGTAGTAGTGGCAATGCATAAAATTTTTTTTCGAAGTATTTAGAGCCTCTCTTGTGATTTCAGCCGAAAATCGTACTCCAGAGGTCTCTGGAGTCTCTGGACAAAAATTAAGTATTTGGTCCACTTCATCCCCTAAATATTAACTAATCTTTACCAAAAGCAATAGGGATATTCATTGGCAAGCACCCATCCTTCATGCAAAATTTCGTTAAGATTGGTCCGTAACTGTCGACTGTATCGTGTTTACAAATTATAATGGACAGACGGACGTACACGCATGTCTACTCAACTCAACTAGTCGAGATATGACGATCAGTATACTTAAAGGTGGGTCTAGACACAATATTTCGCGGCGTTGCGTATTTTTGATATCCTAGTCCAAATTTGGTATTTCGGATACTCAATTAATAAGAGTCATGGAGGCAGATAATTTTCAATGTGAGTATATTTGTTATATAGCCCCAATATAGGGATCCGACCGATGTTTAAATACCCTTGCCGAAGTGTATAAAAAATTCAGCCTAGGGGAAATTAACGACGTTTTTACCTCGCAATAATGTGACGATTATCCGATATATTGAGGTTTCGGAATTCACCCCAGGCCAACGCCGGTATGTTATTAAAGTCTATTTCAAATCAGAATATCCCTAAATATTTTACGAAATTTTAATTCAAGGCAATGGAACAACAATAAAATGTCGGAACCTGTTATGGCTGTTATTTATTCTTATTATGAATGCGGTTTCTATTCTAACCCATCAAATCATATAGTCGAACAGTAACAATAATTCCAAGTAGTTTTACTTAATTTTTAAAGCGTTTGAATATTTCCTGGGAGGCTGATCTATCAAAAAAATATCCATTATTTAAAAGGTAGCCAAATTCCTGAGCAATGCTCTTTTTTCTGGAAAGTATGTTAGTTGAAATTTAAATTTTCATGGATTGAGTTATTTATGTTTAAAATTCATTGCTCGAACAAAAGAATAATTATAGTTTCAGTAAAGTGAATATAAAATATGTTGAGCGTTTAACTTTCAACAATTAGTTTAGCTAGTTCTAAACAATTTCATTTTCATTCACACCGAATTCATTATAGAACTTATTTATCTTATTCCTCTTCCCCTAAAACAGTGGAAGAGAATATTTTATTGTTAGTCACCTGCCAACACGTGATTCATAGCAAATGAAAACAAAAATTATTAACAACAAAAAACAAACCAACAACAGCAAAAAATGGCGTCACAATGTTGTATCATTCATTCCCAGCTTAGATGCCGAACATGAGCTAATAGTTTGTTGTGGAGCTCTCCACTCATTCACAGAAAACATCATACATAACTTCAACTCTATTTGATACAGAAAGATCGGCGTTTACATGGAATGTTAGTATGTATTCATTTGTGTGTATATGTGGTTTTGCATATAATTAACATAATTAATGATAAGAATATAATGATGGAAGAAACAATCAAAAAAGTGAATTTTTTGGTCAATTTTTTTTTCTTTGTCTTCTTTTGAGATATCGAATCTCGTCAATGCCGATCGTTGATGCTACTATTATTGTTGTTGTTATATTCGTAAACAACAAAACAGTTTAAGTTTCCATTTGGAGAAAGTTGTTTTTTGTTGTCTTTGTTTTTGTTTTCGTCGTGTAAAGGTACCGGCGTCATTGATACCATCAACATACACACACACTCGCACACAAAAATCTGCTAAACGCACCAAAAAAAAGTCTATATCATCATCCAGCAGAGACACAAAACATTTATGAAGAAAGAAATATGATGGGGAATGATGTGGAAGCGGATGATGATGACGATGCCGTTGATGCTGATTTGTTTTGGTTGTGTTATTAAACGAAAAAAATGGGTGTCTACCTATTATAAAGATGACCAGTTGTTGATAAACTCCAAAAACCCCAGTCGTGGTAATAAGGAAAGCGAAAGGGAATAGTAAAAAACAAATATTTTTATTTACATCATATTTTTACACACAGAAAATGTCATTTTGAATATGAAGGGAACTAACAGATGTTAAAAGGGTGTAAAAATTTTTTAGTGACAGTTTTTTTATCGATATAGTTATGGTTCTTCACCATAAGAAGAGAATAAGAACTCCTCGAAATATTCACCAAAGACCACATATAGTATTAGCAATGTTTGACTGTCTCTCTGTCCGTCTGTTGAAATCACGATAGGTAAAACTGTAGAATTGTGGACATAAATTGCTACTACTCGCAGGATGTTTGATACTGAAATTGGAATATATCGCTTCATTGGAACAGCACCCATCACCAACGTATGAAAAAAAATCGCTGTTGCAAACATAAGTTTGCTGTGAAAAAATTCATTTCGGGGGGACGTACGTCCCTGGCACCCATGTAATATTCGGTAATTAGGGAATATTTTTTTAACCGAATTGGCTGTAATTTTGGGTAGAAAACCACAATAGTCGATATTTTCAGCCAAAGTGGCTATATTTTGGTAATTTAGGTTTTCAATGTGTATCAAATCTTGTTACCAAAAATTTAAGATGTCCCGATCGATTTTAGGTTTTTTGGATGTCCACCTTATATTGAAGGATATAAAAAGTTTGTCTGCCCGATTCGATGTTGTTACTTATTTTCATTGAATTGAAGCCTATATTTTAAAAATCTTATGAAAATAAACCGGATTTATGGAGGAAACATTATGTAATGGCATTTTGAGGCTTTCAACAACCAATTGCACCCGAAGTGACTGTACATCTTCGTAAAATATTTTCAACGTACAAATGAAAATTCCAATTCTGCAAATAATTTTCATTATAGGTCCATGCTTAGCTATAACATTAATATATAGAACCGGTCCCATATTAAATATTACAAAGGCTCTAAACGAATATTCCAAACAAAAGGGTTTGGAAGGCTCGTTTCATTTTATACTTTTTTAAATGCGTAAGAGGGATTTCCAACCAACGTGTTTGTAATAGGCTGAAAAGCGTCACAGAAAATTGTGTGTTTTTTAGGTATTTTGAATGGAACTCCTCCTTTTACAATTTTTGTGATTTTAATTTGTCATTTCAATTTCTGAAAATAGTTGTTGGCTCTCAGATTCAATTTTCCAAAAAAACTGAATGGATCATTCATATAGACGAGCTGGAGTCTTTATATAAATGAACTGAAGAGAGTTTTTTTGGTCCTAGGCCTACCTTTAAGAATCCCGATCATCATATTTCGACTAGCTCAGTCGATCAAGACATGTGTGGTCCTCAGCCTGTTCATTATAATTTGTAAACATGATGCAGGCCGCAGTTATGGACCAATCTTCACGAAATTTTGCATGTAGGATGGATTCTGGCCTTCAGTGGTTCCTATTGTTTTTGATAATGATCCGTTAGTATTTAGGGGATGACCGACGGGTCTGGCCATAGAATAAAATTTACTGTTTTAATGAAGGCGGGTCAAAATTTAGCGGATCAAATCGACCCAGAAATGACAAAAAGAATGAAAATGTAAAATTTGTATTCTGGGGCGTATACATACTTCTGAATTACATAGACCCTAGAAGTCGATAATGTATCCAAGAGGGGTGGTTGACCTTTAAATTGCTAATTATAGTTTTATGTAGTGGGATGTGGGAGTTATATGCAAGTATTAGGTTGAGGAAAAAGAGATTCATTGTTATTATTATTTTTGTGTAATTGGTTTAAAACAGTTATGGTAGATTTTTAGCTCCTGAGCGATGTTACGACTGCTAACATGTCGGTCAACTTCGATCATTTCTCCGATTTCAACGACATTTTCGACGACCGACCTACCTGTGCGAGGTGCATCTTTAACATCAAAAAATCCTGAACGGAATCTACGAAACCAAAATTGCAGATAATTGGCTGTTACAGTATCGGAACCATAAACACCATTGTCGAAGAAAAACTGTAAAATGTACAGAATTTTCTCTGTGTTCACTTCCATTTTTATGACCCTGTAACTCACAATTGAAATAAAAAACAGAAAAATATTTTTTTTACTGCGAAATGTTACCTTTCCATAACCTTAAATCTGAAATTGTTTGATCGATACTTTACGAGAAATCTATCACTAATAATGGATTTCTTTTTCCCCAACCTTATTTTTGAAGGTGTCGACTATAATTATATTGCACCCCTTAACATAATTATAGTCGACACCGATTTTCTAGTCGATCTAGAGGTCATTAATATATGCAGAACATCACATATTTTCCACGGTTTAGGAGATCTGACCAAATACCTAGAACGGCTAGTTAGACGATGGTCGGTTAAAATTCCGAGGGTCAAATCAACCAAAATCTAAAATGACCAATATTTTATTTTATGGTTCGGGAAAAAAAGATTTGGAAGCATGACGAAATATTGTCCTGGCTCAGAATACAGATTAAAATAAATTTAGACTTCAATGGTAGCTGTGTAGAGTATCAAATGGTCGGCACCGTCCGACTAAACTACTCCGCTCACTGGTTTATTATTTAGGAAAATATTTTTGATTTTTATTTATTTTTAAATTTTTGACAATGTAGGAAAAACCTTCAAAATAAGGAAAAGTAGATGGAACCCTTATATGGATAGAATCTGTATAGTGATAATTTTTGTACTCTAAAAAGCCGAAGTACCAAATTACAGCCACTTTGTTTGGCAAATGCGGCTAAATTTATCGAAAATGGGGCATTGCTATTTGTGTAAAAAATATATGCCATTTTAATCCCAAAAATACTAAGACATATCCTAAAACATAAACATTGCGATCTCTATCGTGATTACAACGGACGAACGCACAAACTTATGGACTATGAGTTTGTCTCCCGAATTCTATCATGGACACATATAGCAATTCCTACCCATTTTTTATATTTTGATAGTTATAATTTAATGGAGGACAAAAAACCTTCCATCTTACTAACCTAAATGTCATTTAAAATTATTTATATTCATTTTGGAAAGAAATTTTGAAATCAAGAATGGAGTCACTCTTGATATGCCTAATTCTAATGCAAAAAGTTCGGACAAGCCATACATGTCGTATTTGACCACATTTCATCTATTCAGGTTATATTCGCATTTCGTAAGTCTAAATGAACTTCTAAAGCCCCTACAAAAAAGAATAGCATTACATTTTCTCTCGATGTGTATTTATGACCCCATCACCCCATGACAAAGAAATTATATTTATTTTTTTATTCACTTGCTGTCCAATTTAAAACTTTAATCCCATTACAAAAATGTAGAAAGATATTAGAAAAGAAAGCTTTTGGACAATTATAAATGAATTTATGTGACAATTGCTTTGTTGTTGTTTTTTCAAAATTGCTATCATGTTCTAGTAGTTTGGGCCAAAAACAAACCAAAAATTCTCAAGCATAATTATTCAAGGCATGTTCTGCTTTTTATTTCTCAAGAAAAAAACAAACACTTTCTTATATTTTTTTTCTTAAACATTTTAAATTCAAATTTAGACAGTATTCTTGATCTTGGTCATGGGAATGAAAAACTAATTAGCTGCGTTATTTCAACTTGTTGTGGTGGAATAAATTATTTGTTGTTTTTGTAGAAAATTAAACACTTGTCTCTCGAGGTTTCAACCTTTCACTTGGAAATTTTGGACAAACGTGCAATGAAAAACAACAACAAATAAAATGTTCAAAGGTTATTCAAGTCTGTGTCTTAAATCTTTTGTTTTTTTTTGAGACAGAAAGGTTGTTGAATGCCATGAAAATTATTTTCCAAATGGAAAATGTTTAATATTTGAATATAAATTAAAATGGAAATGTGGCTTCTTTGTTAGGATTTGAAATATGGGGAAAAACAAATTTGAAATATTAAAAAATTATGTTATTTCAAAAAACCTTGAATTTCTTTGAATGAAGATGGAATATCAAAAAGAGAAATATATAAAGGTGTATGTGTTCATGCCAGCCATAACAAAACCAGTATACAATTAGCAATTAATATATCCACTTCGATTTCTTCTCTTGCTACTGGTAAAACTTCTAGCCTTAAGGCATTATTTTGAAACTCTATAGCCATTTAGCAAAGATACAAATAATAAATTAACACAACGACCCACATACGTACTGACCTATACACAAATGTCTGTACTTTCGATTAATGCAGGCATTCTGTAACAGACATACAGCAGACAACAACAACAAAAAATAACAATAATTAAAATACTTTAATTTTTTACAATTTCCTTTCCAATTACTTTATTGACTGGCTACCAGCAGCAGCACTTCCTATAAAAGGTGTTTGGGTGTTACTGGTTGATTTGTTGCAACCAAGGCGGCAGTCTTTATTCCTCTTTTTGTTGTTGTTGTCGTCGTTGTTGAAAGAGTGAGAGTTATTATGGCTACTAGTATTTTACCGGTTTTTTAGTTTTCAAACAATTATCAATATTGTGTTAGGCACTAATTTCCATGTGAGAAACTCACACACACACGCACACAACTCAACTAAACATAAAAAATACAATGATAACATTTTTCCAAACATTTAACTGCATTCATGAAAATTCTCAGGTTTACTCACCATAATGCGGGAATAATTTTTACGCTTTGGTTCCAACAACACCAACCACTTCGGCACAAATAAATGTTTTAATTAAATGCTGAAGTTGTTGTATTTTTTATTTCGAAGTGGTTAAACAAGTTATTAGTTAGCACTGCCAGTGTAATTGCTCGAAGTTGAATACAATGTGCATTGTTTGTTGCTGTGCGCTGTTGTGATGTTGGATTTTTTGTTGCTATTACCAAATTGCATTTGAATGGCCAAGACAGACAAACAAACGAAACAAACATTTAATTCCAAGAACATTTTGTAATAAAGTGGGACCAAAACAAATAGATATGGCAGTGGTGCGAGCTGCGGGGTGGTAGTTGGAAAAATTGTGTACTCCTTTTATCGTTCTGCAGACGATAAGAAGGTTATTTAGTAAGTGTTAGAAATTCCCGCATTTCAAATTTTATGGCAATGTGTTATCTTTTATGGCAGGTGGTTTAAAGGAAGTGATAATAAGTACAATGCTTGTTAGAAACAAATAAAAATTATAGGTTCGTTCGAACTCTTTCGCCAAATTACAGCCATATCTAAATACCTAAAATGAAGTGGGATCGGTACTTTGGACTATGCCAAACCATGGTTTATTTTGGAAATTAACTTATTCTCTGTAATGTAAAATATTCGTTTGAAGATTAGATTGAAAATACAAAGGGTTGTTACTGTTAAGTGGGTGTTGGCTACGTATTTGGAAACGTGCACCGATCATTTTCATATTTAAGAACTAAAATTAAAACATCGTTAAATTCAGCCGTGTCAACGTTGTAATCCTACGCCATTTGGTGTGCATTCAAAATTTCTTAAAAGGTTCGGGACCCTTGAATAGAGACTATGTCATTGTAAATTGGCTGCTGGTGTGTTGTTTATTTGGGGGAATGGAAAACCAAATTATTATTAACGCTCAGGTTGAAAAACTGAGCTAGGAATATCAACGTACTGATTAAATGTGGTCTTTGTATGAGAGTCATGTAAAAAAATATTAACCTATATTTAAAGTTTTATGGAACGATGCATTTATTCTCCAAGAAGCTAAGTTCTTCATAATGCCTAAATATGGATCCACATCGAACACAACGATACTTTTTACTATTCAATAGCATTAAATGCCATATTACAATCAGTTCGGACAAATTTGTATAAAATCTTCAAAATACCGAAAATGTGAAAGAACTTTGATATGCCCATCATGGACCGAACTATATTGTAAGCACCTTAACACTAGATTGCCGAAGGCGGTCATTTTGACCGTTTTTCAATTTCAAGTACAAAAGCAACTGTGTATATAATGATACAGCTTTTTAAAATTTGGTGACTTTTTTATAATATAATATCCCCATGTCAACACGAAGCATCTGTGAGAAGTAACAATGTAAGTACAAATTTCCAAAGTTCTATTTTAAATATTGCAGAACGAACTAGTTCAATGAAACTATTCCACAAAAGGAACGAACAGTGCTAGATCTCGAAATCTTCACGTTCATTGACCGAATTAACTGGTGTGTGCCAATAATTGAACGGAATTAAACCAATTTTTTTTTAGTTCGAATCTGCACTAATTTAAGAATGTTCCTTAAAAAAGTCTACATCTCTTAAAGATATAGCCGATTTATTGTGTTAGCATTATGCGACAACAGGAGTGCTCCTCAAACTTTAAGCGCGTTTTCTCAAAACTGTGTCTTTTGGCGGGCACGATAATAATCTAATAATCCGATCGGTTCCAAATTTGAACTCCTTATTCCAAACATCGGTTAAGATCATCCATATTTTCTAACCTGGTTTGAGGTAAAAAAATTGAATTTTCACAAATTAAATTTCATACGTCCACCATTTTTCCAATGCCTTTGGAGAGTCTTGCATTTGAATGCTCCTTCAATCACGATTCTAAAAAACTGATTTTTTAATTCGAACCTACATTAATTTAAGAATGTCCCTTTAAAATTTCACGTAAAAATCTCAACTCTTGAAGATATAGCACATTTATTGTGTCAGCATCATGCGACTGCAAGTGTACTTCTCAAACTTTAAACGCGTACTTCTCAAAACAGTTTTTTTTTTTTAATTACGGGCGCTATAACTCAAGAGCTAGTAATCCGTTCCAAACTTCCCGAACTCGGATGAACTAGGACACATTTAATCGGTCAAGATCTTCCGTATTTTCTAACTTGGTTGGTGGACGAAAATAAAGAATTTTCCAAAAATAAAATTTCATAGCTTCGCCATTTTGTTAACTTTTGTTCGATATCAATAATCCTAGTTTCAGAGCTAGACATGTAGTCTTTCAAATCACATTGACATTTTTGGATTCACATATTCCAGTGGTCGGAAATCACACACGTCATCGAAAAGAATGCATTTTTATTAATTACAAAATTAAATAGATATAAATGGCATGATACGAGCATCTTGTCCAAGAAATCCATGTTGTTTAAGTCTTCAGATCAATCTCCACATTATTGTGTATGTTTTTATTTTCTGAAATCTTTGAATTATGGTTTGAACAGCTCCTCCTTTGCGATTTTTCTTCCTGGAGCACTTTAATTAATTTTTTTATATATCCCCGCTAGTTTGTCATTATAAATCCCCTTTTTTCATTGTAAACATTGATGAACAATTTTCAAACGGTTTAAAAGTCAAGAGTGAGATTCAAACTTAAAATTTGCGTACTCATGATAGGGCTTCCACAAATCATAGTCATCTTACATGATTAGTCCATGAGTTTGTTTTCTTTTCTATTTCAGCGAAGTATGTAGTATGAAGTATGTATGATGTAGCTTGTCCTAGATGAGGGGGATGCCAGGGACGTACGCAGGGGGGGGGCGCCCTCCTGCCATTTCAATCTTGGGGGGCCCGGAGGGAGACCCCCCCACCCCGAAATGAATTTTTTTCACAGTAAATTTATGTTTGCAACAGCGAATTTTTTCATTTTGTACTGCCGGGCTGTTGCTCACTGTATACCTCCTGGTATACACAACAGTGGACATTGTACAATTCATTCGACCATAATCTTTATGACCTAACATTCAGTTACACAAAATGTCCTTGTGATTTAGACACATAAAAGTATTTTGTAATGTTGTTAAGGGGAAAACAAGACCCTCACAACTAAAATTTACACAAAAGACGTAAAATGGACCTCCATTTGGTGAATAATATACGGGCAATTTATATTGATTTAAAACCTGTATAATTAACAAAACTATACAAATGAAGCACACAAAACAGAATTGCACTACCGCAGACATACACTACTTTTCGGAAGCTTCCACACACACAAAATACATATAGACTCTATTTTTCGGAAGCTTCAACACAAACACACAAAATAGGTATATGTATAACCCCGAAAATAAAAACTATTGGTGATTTATTGACCGATCGATGCGAAACAATTTCCGTTTCATTTCAGCTGATCTTCATCATGACTTTGTTCACATTTTTTTATGCTGTTTCGAAGTTTATTTCTTTATTTTCAAATTCTTGGTCAATGTCTACAACAACATTGAAATGCAGCTACACAAATCCATGAATAGGATAGACGGTAATGATGACGATGATAATTACAATGGTATTTCTTTGTAATGTTTTTCTTATTCTTGTTGTACCTTCGTTTATATCTTTATAGGTCTAAATGATCATATGACCACATGTATGCGAACATACAGATCTGCTCCACATGCATGCCATGTAATTCAAACTAACTTTTAAAGGTCATCCAGTTCTGGATATTGACAAACCGATAATGACAGACATACACAACTGTCTGAACAGTTTAACAGTGTTATACATATCTACATCTACGTATGTATTTAAAGTTTGCTGTTGTGTCTGAAGCAAAAACAAAAAATCTGTGAGAAGATTAAACCAGCAAATGACGTAAATTAACTCAAGTGCTAACTGATTTGTTTTTGTTTTAGTTTTTTTTGTGTTGTAGTTGAGACGGTTGTTTTATTTTTTATTTCTATTTTTATTTAACATATACGGAGATGCCGGCGCTTTCGCCATAAACCAGTCTCCTCCAGCTCTACGTTTTTTTGTTTGTAATTTTATTATTTGCATAAAATACAACAATTTATATTCCATTCTATGTGGTTCTAGGTAACAATAATAATAGAAACAAAAAACAACAACAAGTTGAAAATAAAACCTGAAGTGCAAATAACTCATAATTTTAGTCGCAAACTGGTTTCCTGTACTCTGGAATAAATGAAACAAAAAAAGCTTTCAGTTCTAGTTTTGTTTCTATGGAGTAAAGCAGAGAATGGAGATTGTTGTGTAAATTATGTCAATTTTCCAACTGTTGGGAATTGCTTGCTATGTTTAGATATAGTCCAGTTGGTGAATTAAAAATATATTTTAAATAAACTGATCACATTTACTGACACATTGTCCATCATTTTGTTTGTAAACTCCTACATGTTGGCTCAATCAATTTAACCATGATACCAAAACTAATTTACATATCCGTAATGCCCATATATGGTTATTATCTTATTTATTTAATATGTCTATTTCGAAAAGAGTTTGGCGACTTCCAAAATCAAGGCCGTTGAAAAATAACTAAGAGTCAAAGCCTTATATATGAAACAGTACAACTCGACAGCAGGAATTGAAAAAAAAAACTTTTAGGAAAACAAAAAAATCGAAAAAATATCTTTGCAAAATATGGAAAAAAATGTTCTACACTCAATGGGATCTGGACGATAACACCTATTTTTTTTTAAATAATACCACGATGTGTTTACATTTTTATACCCTACACAACTGTGTTGTCAGAGTATTATAGCTTTGTGCAGCTCCAGAAGTTTGTAACGTCGCAAAATATTGGTCCTAGACCCATCTAGTATACCGATCGTCATATCTCGACTAGCTGAGTCGATCTAGACATGTTTTTCCGTCCGTCCGCTGTCCATTATAATTTATAAACACGATACAGGCCACAGTTATTGAGCAATTGTAACTGTTCTGGTCAAAGAAGACCCCTATCGGTTAATATTTAGGGGATGAAATGGAACAAAAACCTTATTTTTGTCTGTTTTTCTGGTCGCTCTAGAGGCCACAATTATGAACCGAACATCACGAAGTTTTGCATGGAGGTCAATATTTAGCTTGTTAAAAGGACCCCGACTTTTGTGTGAAATAGGACAAAATTTATATTCTGGATCGTATATATTTACTTCTAAATGACATAGACCCGAGACGTTGATAGTATATCCAAGAGGAGTGGTTGACCTCTAGTAGCCGAAAATGTCGCGCTGATTGCTTTGAAATTTTACATGAAGCTCCCGTTATGGTTAAATACGACGTCTATAATTTTCGATTATGTTGGGTCGCTCTATGCAGAACATCACACGGTGACCAAATACTTCGGTCAATATTCCGAGGGTCAAATCAACCAAAGCCTAAAGTGACCAAATGTTTATTTTATGGCGTAAATATTCACATCGGGAAAACAAGATTTAGAAAATTATATCAGATTTAGAAAGAGGAGCTGTTGGCCTATAATGGGTCAAGAGGGTGCAAATATCGCGAAATATTGGCCAGGCTCAGAATACAGAACCTCAGAAAGTTAAATGTTCGTGGTTGTTGTGTAGGGTATAATATGGTCGGCCGTCCGACTATACTGCTCCGCTTACAGGATTACGATGGCCTACAAACCATCGCCGTACTATTCGATTAGTCCTAGTAGGTCTGCGGTAATCATCTATCGTTGCCTAGAAATAACGTCTCTTTGAATTATGTGCAGTAGTAGGTGTTGCCATTTTAGTCTTAGTGTTGCCATTTTCCTCTGGATGACGCTATCTCCCACCATTTCTATGTTGATGACGTGGTTGCTTATTAGAGTTTTAGGGGATTTCGGATGAAAAACGTCTGGAGAGGTACTTAATCTTCTATTTACAAATATTTGAAATCCATTTAATGTGCTCATCCGCAATACCTCCTCTTTAACCGAGTTTTTTAAAATGAAGTACCAAGCCTTTAAAATGATGCATGTTCCTTTGTCATCCTGTTAAAAATTGTGGAAATGTTGGGGGTCCCCTTAACACCGTCGAACTTGTTTGACCAAAATATTTCTTCCACAATTCCATATACATATACTAACAAATTCTCGAAATCGATGACAGAACGTTTAGAAGTAGCTATCTTGGCCAAAGGTGGACCACAGTCTTCTGGCTAACGATGGTATATACACTTTAACAAAATGGAAATTTGTTTTATCGAAGTAGTTTCATTGCGCCAAAACCACTTCAGACAATGTGATATCGATTCGGAATGTACGTCCATCTATCGTGCTGGCTGCTGCCCACAAGATCTCAATAGATGTAGCTTGTTGGGTACAAAATTTGTTGTAAAAAAAGGCTAAGAGAAATGTATAGTATTATACAGACGATGCATTCTATTTTAGCCAAACTGAGCACATTAATATTTTTATCAAACTTATATCATCCCAAACTAATCTAGTATAAAAAAAATCCAGTGACAAACTTTGTAATTCGAAAAAAAATTTACTAAGACTAGATCTAGCCCGAAGATGAGATCAATCAGTTCAATCTTTCTGGTACGGTAAGGAGTATAAGACTTGATTGAATATTTTACCAAATCTATATTCAATGTAAATATGGGGTCTACAACGCAACTTTTCCTGGTACCTCCTGACATATAAAGCGTGATCTAAACTAAACAAGCATTAATCTTTATATTAACAAGGAATTTATTGTAACTATCGGCAATATAAGTCCTCTCCCAAAAATTCTTACAACATCGACATTAGAAACTAATATCGTTTATGTACTTACAAAAAGGAGAGATCCTATAATCTTCGCTCGAACATGAATGATTTTCCGAACTAAAGACCCTGCCATTAAACCAAACACTTACAGGATTTCAATTAATAATATTATCGTAAATTATATCACACGAGTCTACCACCCTATTGTGCCCCCATAGGCAAAATGAACAAATCCAATGAAATTAACGAACAAAAAGTGGTTAAACATGTTTATGGGACAAACAAACCCTTAGCCAAAAATACATGTATGAGGCAGACTGGCACGTTTTAACGTCATATGAGTGAGTGAGGTGGCCATGGTGAGACTCATGTGATTATTGCATTTATCGCTTTGATACAAAGTAAAATGAAAATAAAAGTTTTAAACTAATAAATAAAAACACAAAAAGCAAATCACCAAAATATTGCAAATAAAAACAAATTTTGAATATATTATGATTATGAAATCCATACAAGTTTTGAATGAATGACGTCTCTGGCATTTCTTTTAAATTCAATTCAATGTCTATCGTTTAGATAAAAATCGCAAAGTTCAATAGTATTTTGAATAGACCTTTGAATTTTTTTTGCACAAAGAATATATTATACAAAACGCTTAAGAAAATATTACACAATTTTCACCGTTTTGTATTAAGTAACAAATTAAAAGAAAGAAGTTGGGTTTTTACTACTGCAAAAATAAGTTGATTTATGTTGTCTTGTTATTGTCTCTTTATTATAATAGTTTTAATATTACTATTTTGGCTTTTATTCAACTTTCATTGTTTAAAGAAAATGTTCAACAAAACACATACCTAATTACCAATTTGAAAGTTGACATCACAAACGGCATAGAAAGTTATTTAAATAACAAAAACATGAAATTATGCACTTGTGTGTCTTTCGGTCATATGAAATGCATATGTGGAAAATATTTTGAAAGAAAAAATTCACATTTGTGTTACTAAAGGTATCGGATACAAAATAATTTCCCCAAAAATATTATTATTTTTTTAAGGTCTGAAATCCCCTAAAATTTCTAAAAAGGACAAAATCCCCTAACTACCAACTAATATTTTCTCAAAGAATGAAAGAGGCGTGGATTTATAAAGAATATTTTCTCAAAGAATCCTCAACCAAAGAGGCGTGGATTTTTAAAGAATATTTTCTCAAAGAATCCTCAACCAAAGAGACGTGGATTTTTAAACGAATATTTTCTCAAAGAATCCTCAACCAAAGAGGCGTGGATTTTGAAACGAATATTTTCACAAAGCATCCTCAACCAAAGAGGCGTGGATTTTTAAACGAATATTTTCTCAAAGCATCCTCAACCAAAGAGGCGTGGATTTTTAAACCAATATTTTCTCAAAGAATCCTCAACCAAAGAGGCGTGGATTTTTAAACGAATATTTTCTCAAACAATTCTTAACCAAAGAGGCGTGGATTTTTAAACGAATATTTTCTCAAACAATTCTCAACCAAAGAGGCGTGGATTTTTAAACGAATATTTTCTCAAACAATTCTCAACCAAAAAGGCGTGGATTTTTAAACCAATATTTTCTCAAAGAATCCTCAACCAAAGAGGCGTGGATTTTTAAACGAATATTTTCTCAAACAATCCTCAACCAAAGAGGCGTGGATTTTTAAACGAATATTTTCTCAAACAATTCTTAACCAAAGAGGCGTGGATTTTTAAACGAATATTTTCTCAAACAATTTTTAAACGAATATTTTCTCAAACAATTTTCAACCAAAGAGGCGTGGATTTTTAAACGAATATTTTCTCAAACAATTCTCAACCAAAGAGGCGTGGATTTTTAAACGAATATTTTCTTTTTAAACAATTCTCAACCAAAAAGGCGTGGATTTTTAAACGAATATTTTCTCAAAGAGAGCGTGGATTTTTAAAGAATCAACCAAAGAGGCGTGGATTTTTAAACGAATATTTTCTCAAAGAATCCTCAACCAAAGAGGCGTGGATTTTTAAACGAATATTTTCTATAAAGAGGCGTGGATTTTTAAAGAATATTTTTAAACGAATATTTTCTCAAAGAGGCGTGGATTTTTAAACCTCAACCAAAGAGGCGTGGATTTTTAAAGATATTTTCTCAAAGCTTACAAAGAGGCGTGGATTTTTAAAGAATATTTTCCAAGGACTTCAGAGGCGTGGATTTTTAAAGAATATTTTCCAAGGACTTCAGAGGCGTGGATTTTTAAAGAATATTTTCCAAGGACTTCAGAGGCGTGGATTTTTAAAGAATATTTTTTCAAGAATCCTCAACCAAAGAGGCGTGGATTTTTAAACGAATATTTTCTCAAAAAATCCTCAACCAAAGAGGCGTGGATTTTTAAACGAATATTTTCTCAAAGAATCCTCAACCAAAGAGGCGTGGATTTTTAAAAAGAATATTTTCTCAAAGAATCCTCAACTAAAGAGGCGTGGATTTTTAAACAGAATATTTTCTCAAAGAATCCTCAACCAAAGAGGCGTGGTTTTTCAAACGAATATTTTCTCAAAAAATCCTCAACCAAAGAGGCGTGGATTTTCAAACGAATATTTTCTCAAAGAATCCTCAACCAAAGAGGCGTGGATTTTTAAAGAAGATTTTTTTCAAGAATCCTCAACCAAAGAGGCGTGGATTTTTAAAGAAGATTTTTTTCAAGAATCCTCAACCAAAGAGGCGTGGATTTTTAAAGAAGATTTTTTTCAAGAATCCTCAACCAAAGAGGCGTGGATTTTTAAATGAATATTTTCTCAAACAAGGCGTGGATTTTTAAAGAATATTTTCTCAACCAAAGAGGCGTGGATTTTTAAATGAATATTTTTCTCAAAGAATCCTCAACCAAAGAGGCGTGGATTTTTAAATGAATATTTTCTCAAAGAATCCTCAACCAAAGAGGCGTGGATTTTTAAATGAATATTTTCTCAAAGAATCCTCAACCAAAGAGGCGTGGATTTTTAAATGAATATTTTCTCATTTTTAAAGAATATTTTCTCAACCTCAAAAGAGGCGTGGATTTTTAAAGAATATTTTTTCAAAGAATCCTCAACCAAAGAGGCGTGGATTTTTAAATGAATATTTTCTCAAAGAATCCTCAACCAAAGAGGCGTGGATTTTTAAATGAATATTTTCTCAAAGAATCCTCAACCAAAGAGGCGTGGATTTTTAAATGAATATTTTCTCAAAGAATTTTTAAAGAATATTTTCCTCAACCAAAGAGGCGTGGATTTTTAAATGAATATTTTCTCAAAGAATCCTCAACCAAAGAGGCGTGGATTTTTAAATGAATATTTTCTCAAAGAATCCTCAACCAAAGAGGCGTGGATTTTTAAATGAATATTTTCTCAAAGAATCCTCAACCAAAGAGGCGTGGATTTTTAAATGAATATTTTCTCAAAGAATCCTCAACCAAAGAGGCGTGGATTTTTAAATGAATATTTTCTCTCAACCAAAGAGGCGTGGATTTTTAAATGAATATTTTCTCAAAGAATCCTCAACCAAAGAGGCGTGGATTTTTAAATGAATATTTTCTCAAACAATTCTCAACCAAAGAGGCGTGGATTTTTAAAGAATATTTTCTCAAACAATTCTCAACCAAAGAGGCGTGGATTTTTAAAGAATATTTTCTCAAAGAATCCTCAACCAAAGAGGCGTGGCGATTTTTAAAGAATATTTTCTCAAACAATTCTCAACCAAAGAGGCGTGGATTTTTAAAGAATATTTTCTCAAAGAATCCTCAACCAAAGAGGCGTGGATTTTTAAAGAATATTTTCTCAAAGAATCCTCAACCAAAGAGGCGTGGATTTTCAAACGAATATTTTCTCAAGCCTGTGAAACATTAATTTCCTTAAATAAAAAGGTAATAATCAACACTAATAGCAAAACCGGAATATTTTATAATTTGCAAAATTCGCCGACTCCTGTAAATAAAATTTCAACATTCAACAAAATTATGAATCTAAAACCAGATATAAATTTCAATAGTTTTTCCTCAAAAACACTATTTGTATATTCTGTGTATATTGCCGCCATATGCCAGTGTAAAGGATTTACAGTCACTGACGTCAATGTAGTTTAACCTGTTTTGTCGTTAAACATTTATTTGGCAGCATATGTTTCGTTTTTGTTTCTTTGTAGTTTCCATTTTGCGTATCCGCAAACAATTTTTTGCCAGCTTTTTTTAAGTGAGAGAAAGACATGACACTTAATTGATATTTTTTATTCGATTTTGTTTACAAACGAAAGCGAAACTGGATGAACTACTTTTGTTGGTAATTGGTGATTTTCTTGTCATGTTTTGGTGTAGTTTTTTCCTTATTCATATTTTTTGATAACTATTGGAAAGTATTTAACATCAAAAAATAAAAAAAGAGAAGGTGTTTGACATTTTTGAGTGTCATTAACATGATGTCTTAAGTGCTATGGAGTCTAAGTTTGAAGTGGTTTGATTGAACATTTGTGACATTCTTTGGAAAGTATTAACAAAGGCAGAGAAATGAGACAAAATCTGAAATATGGATTCTGAAAGAAGTCATCAGACTGATTTAGACAAAAGACTGAGCTGACAGCAATGACCACTCCTTTGTACATTTACAGTTACAGCATGGTACCATATCCCCAAAATAACATAATACCTTATCTAAAAATAAAAATCACAAAAGCTTAACTGAAAAACTTGTATGCATTTCCTTATAACCACAAGTTAATTGTAAACTAGTCAATTAAAACGATTTTTGAAATAGTTATGGGAATAATTTCTGGTTTCTGATTTCCACCGCTAACGTCTGTTGAAAAAATATATATTATGTCATTTTTAAATTATTTTTTTTTTCTTCAAACCTAAAAGGAAATACAATTGGCGCCATAACCAATTATAGACAAACAAAGTTGAGCCATAAAATTGCAAAATACTGCAAAAAATGTTTTGCAAAATAATTTAATGCAATAAAATCAAGATTTCGCAAATAAATCAATCAAATTTATAAACTTTATATGAGCATATAAAAATATGGATATAATTGTGTACACATAACATAATTGTATCTTCTTTTTTTAATTTTTATTTGCAATTTTCTTTTCTTGTTATATGACACCAATAATTATTAACTTTTTTCTTCTATATTTTTATATATATTTTTTAGCATTCAATTCCACCCATCTATCCCATATGAGAAGACCATCATCTATTTCGCAATTTGCTGCGGTAAGTATTCTCTTTAATTTATAGCACATGCCTTGTATTAAATTCCCTTCGCTGTTCGGCTGTGTCAACTCGTACGACATACATTAAAAGTAACTGTACGTTTCTTTACGCAATCAACCGTTAAAAATGGAAATGTAATATTACGTATGTTTGTTTGTGTGTAAATGGCCAATAAGCAGAGATAAATTCGTTAAGATAATTTACAACAATGGATTACATGTATTACAACAACGTTACGGAATCATCTTCGTTGTAACTAAAAATATACACTGCGTATCATAACTATAGACGCACCCTTAATTCAATTGGTATGTTAGTTGACAAATAAAATGGACCCATTAAGTTATTGTTCACAATAAAACGATCAAAAACACATATTATTCAACAAAAAATAATTAATTTATTCTTTATGGTTTCACCGAATTTTGCACTTTCAAAATTGCTGGTGTTGCATAACTATAGACGCACTTTTACAAAATTAGAAAAATTTATTTTTTAAAACTTAAATAAAATAAAATAACTTTTATAAATAATGGGTAGGGCCTCCCTTATTTTGAATAAGTTCAAAAATTTTATCCATCACACTGTTGATCAAAATTATTCGCAAGTCTTCATCGATTGACCGCCATTCATCGATAATCACTTCTTGGAAATAAAATAATGTTTGGTATTGGCGGTTTTCTGCATAGACACGACGAGGCAAGATTCCACACATGTTCTCGATCGGATTCTGGTCGGAAATTTTAATATTTTTCGATTTTAACCATACTTGAGTATGGCCACTTTTATGAACTGGTGCGTTGTCCTGCTAAAAAACGAGTCCTTGATTGTTGCTGCTTTCCCAAAATGGCAATAATTTGTCTTCCAAGACTTGAACGTATTCCATTGAATTCATCCGACAACATGGAAATGTCAAATAATGGCTATAAAATGCTCCCAAGGCCATTAAGGAACCGCCACCGAAATATTGTATTAAGAAATAACTATATTTCGGTAACCGCCACCTTGGGAGCATTTTATAGCCACGGAATACTTTATTTGACATTTCCATGTTGTCGGATGAATTCTTAATGGGTCTATTTTATTTGTCAACTAACATACCAATTGAATTAAGGGTGCGTCTATAGTTATGATACGCAGTGTAGTAGCCGATGTGTTTTCAAGGTCATAGCCGTATTTTCATACCGATGTGTCAGTCGGTGTCGCCGACAGATATAAACTATGGTTTGCGGAGGTCTTCTGATTTACACATAGGTTTTATTATGCTTTTAATTAGATTTAAAAGCTTATAAAGTGTTGACCATTTGGGGGTAGGTACCAGAAACAGAAGACCGACTGACTTGATTTAGGTTTGGAAATGATATTAGGTTGTGCAATGTAATGTAACTCATTTTTCTTTTCGCCTAATATAGAATTGGTAAAAATAAACGGTTGTGCAAAGTTTGGTTCAGATCTAATATTCCTTTCGCCGTATGTTGATTTATGATTCAAATCGGACATTCCTTTCGCCTAAAATAAACGGTTGTGCAAAGATTGGTTCAGATCGAATATTCCTTTCGCCTTATGTTGATTTATAAACAGTGACAATTTTAACCCTTTATGTGAGAGGAGAGCGTCAAATTTTCGGAATTGATCTATGCTTGGAAAAGATAATATATCGTACAAAGTTTGATTGAAATCCTTTCGCATGATATAATAAAATTAACTTTCGGTCATCGTCGTACTGATCTATGTTTGGAAGAAATATTACGATGTTCAAAGTTTGCCGTAGTTATATATTTGGTACCTCTATGTGGCCCTCCACAGACTACAAATGCTGACTGGGTGATTTCACAGCTACGCTGATTGACGCATTTTATCGCTAATCTTGTGTCACGGGAGGATTTGGAGTTGTTGTGATTATATAATTTTCCTTGAAACCTCCATAATTGAAAGCTACCCTCCAAGAAAAAATATTGGAAATGCTTCACTTAACAGCGGATTCTGTACGAAATTAGATGTTTGGAACTCATCAGCTTTCTAGAAACATAGTTCTAGACTAATACTGTTCGAGTCTTCTGGAACCTCAATGTGTGGAACGAAATCTTAATGCTGCAACTATAGTTCGGTTCCATCATAGAACATGTCCATTAGAGGATATGTGCGTTTTTATATACAATGCTATACTCAAGACAAAAAATTAAGAACTTCGAATTTTTCTTTTTTTTTCAATTTTGAGCTGCAGGTCTGATGGTTCAACCAGCCACAGTTTATTTATTCGAGTACACACATGTTTGGAAAATATTTCAGATAGTTTCAATCCGTCCCTTTTTGTGGAGATATTATTGGACTAAAATAAATATATCTATATGTGGACTGATCACTAACCGGGTACATTTGTACCCGTTATAGTATTGATTAAGTTTAATTATTCGTTATCCACTTTTTCTAGTAGATCCCATATAACGGTACATCCCATTCCTTTTTTCGTATTTTGGGGTTCTTAAAATCGAATTCGCTGAAATTTGGTACAATCAGTTCTTATTGGCTACATTAATCCACACACAGGTCCTCGGTAACCTATGCCAAATTCCATTTCAATAGGTCAGATTTAAGAATGCTTTTGCACAAAAGGACAACATTATGTATATCGATTTAAATCAAAGTATTAATTATGCTACAACACAGAGCGCTATTCAAAATTCAATCTTAATTCATTTCATTTTTGGTGCTCAATTATCATGAAGTCAATCGATAATATATATGGGATCAATATTTACATCTAAACCAATTTTTACAAAACGCAATATTCTAAGCGCAATTTAATACCTTAACTCTACACATGTTAGGCTATACTATCTTTAGAACGTTGTGTTAAATTTGGTGTCAATCGAACAGACATGAAGAGTTTGATACACCATTCAACTAAAATCGGAATAAAATATATATGGGAGCTATATCTAAATCTGAACCGATTAAAATAAAACTTGGCACACGGTGGACTATCCTACGTTGTGCAAAATGTTGTGCCAATCGACTTAAATAAATTGACTCAGTATGTGATTCTATGCCAAGAATCATGGGACTATCTCATTTCCATTTTCCTGTTACAAACATATGCACAAAGACATAATACCCTATACCTCAGTGAGGTAAATGCTATAAAAACTCTCTTAGCTGACACCACTTTGTTATAATTTGCAGACCGTTATTTAAATAATTTCGTTATAATTCTGTTTATGTTAACATTAACATGTTTGTTATATGTCAATTGTTTTGACACCCTAACGTCTCTAACATAATTGCATTATATACATATACATAAGCTACACTGACTAAACTACTTTGACCCAGAACACGTTTGTTTCTTAAGTCTTTTGTTTTAGTTAATTTGTTTGGCAAACAAAAAACAAGTTGCTATAAATTAAAATTATATATGTCAAACATGAATATATTTAATATAATTTTGACAACTATTTCACATAATTTTGTTTATACAGTAAAAATAAACACTCACACAACACTCACATACATTAAGATTAACTTTACTATAACACCACGCTGTCAGAAGCTCACACTCAACCAAAAGAGAAAAATTATATATTTCCGTTTTGTGTGTGCTTATTTTTTGCACATTCACGATGAAAACATAACTAGCATGTGAAAAATTGGGCACTGTCGGAGGAGGTGTTTTTCTGAAGCTTCTTTGTGAACGATGAAAAAACGACCGCTCACATTAGACCAACCCAACCAACCATGAAGGTCAATGTAGATAAAATTGTTTTCTTAGGCTAGTTTTGTGTGTTTTTTTTTTCTCTCACATCATCATCTTGTTCTTTTTGATTTTTCGGGGAATTATTTTTTTGTTGACTATGGGCAAATTAAAAAGCTACAAAGTGGTATATTTCCTTTCATTTTGAAATAATGGGCACTTAAAAATTTAGTAGTCTCGTCTTTTGATGAAATATGAAATATATAAATTCTAATCAATTTGTTTTTATACCCATTCGAGAGGGTGGCAATCATAAGTATCTTTTTTATTTCTATGATTCATATTATTAAGTGTTTTTACGCTAGGATTGCTTTTTTTTATGCTATTATTCCATCATTGTGTGTGAAGTAATGGGCAAATATTGTGAAACGTGTTAATACTTCCGTTTGATTTTTGATACACTTTAATGTGTTATTCTAGATTTATTTTTGGCAGCTAACACCAATTGGTGTTGTGTTGTTGAACATGCGAAAATCAATGTAAACACCGAAAAAAACGAAACCCACACACAGAGACGTCTGAAGATTGCCGATAAGTAGGGGGTATGAAAAAATATTTGAATGAAAGCGAAATTGTTCAAAACGCATTGTCTGTAATTGGTATATCAATGAAGACCATTAAATATTTCTTTTCAAATTGAAATGTTTTTGCAGAAAAAGTAAAAACTTACTTTAAAATTAAGTGGAATACTTTTGAAACCATTATTGATATGATTTTTTGAAAGTTAACAAACAAAAATGAAATGATTAACTTGAAATTTGTTTGTTAAGTGGTTCGAATGCTCATTCGCAGGGGAGAAATGTGTTGGAGGCGTTTTGCAACTCTTACTTACAATTTTGTTTTTACTTTCATGATCCTAACAATTTGAAAACATAGCCTTATATGTATTTATAAGTTAGAGTACAATGTAATTGTTTTACATAGGTCTCATTTTCTAATATATGTAGCTGTAATATGCATTTTGTGTTCTCGGAGGGTGAAATATGTTTTCCATGAAAATAAAAATAAAATGAACAAACTATGCTTGAAGATCTATTCGAGTCGTGATTATAAAAAAATATAGATATATATGGAAATACCTTTAAAGACTATCCAACAAGTTTTTTAAAAAAAATTCGTATTTTTCTAGGACTATAGATGAGTGGATTTATAAATAAAAACTATGTTTATACCCTACACAATTACGTTGTGAGGGTATTAGAACTTTGTGTGACCCCGCAAAATATTGGTCCTAGATCCACCTTTTTGTATACAGTTTACTATATCGACTAGCTTAGTCGATCTAGACATGTGTGTCGGTCCGTTCGTCCATCTGTTCATTATAATTTGTAAACAAATTACAGGCCACAGTTATGGAGAAATCTTCAAAAAATTTTGCATGTAGAACCGCTTCGGCCAAAGAAGTTTTTGGCAAAGATCTGTTAATATTTAGGGGATGAAATGGACCAAACACTTCATTTTTGTCTGTTTTTCTGAAGAACGGTCAATATTTAGCGGTTTAAATGGACCAAGACTTTTGTGTGAGAAATACTTACATTGCATTCTATGGCTTATATATTTCCTCCTAAAGGGTATAGGCCGGAGGAGTTGACAGTACATTCAAGAAGAGTGATTGACCTTTCAATTGCTACAGCCCTACTAGATGTCTTTGATATTTTGCTTGCAGTTCCGGTTATAGTCAAGGGCGACACCTTTAATGATCAGGTAACATTTAGCCCGAAAACTTTATTTTTGTGTGGTTTTTTAGTCGTTCTAGGGGTCACTATTATAAGCCGAACACCACAAAATGTCCATGGGGAATGCCAACTAATTCGAATGGCTGTCTCAATATCTAACGGGTCAATGAAATAACATTTTTTGTAAAAAATAACAAAACTTGCATCTTATGGATTATTTTACTCTGGGAAAGTATGATTTGGAAAAGATGCCGCAGCGGAGATGTTGAGGGGTAAAGAGAGTGCAAATGTCGCATAGGCTCGGAATGTAGACAATTAAAGGTGTGCATTTGAAAAATACGGCTTATAGAAACGTGAATAAGAATATATATATTTTTCTAGGACAATGAGAGGCGTAGGTTTTAAAAATAATTTTAATGATTATGGACTATTTGGCATTTCTTGTAAGTATTGTCATGTGTTGTTTTGTTCACATTAACTTAAAATTAATTTGCCAAAGAATTAAATTAACATTTTCGTGCGGCCACTTTTCACAACATTCAACAGGGACCATCACGATAAGAGTGCATTGATGACATAAAATCTTTGTATGGCGTTAAAGGATTCAGTCCTGACCGACGCTAGTTCAAAGACTAATGACGCTCTCTCAAAAACGGAGAATCACACCCCGAAATCCTTGAACATTTCTTACACGAGCATACATTCGAAATGAACCCGAAACAAAGCAGAAATCGGCCAAATAAATCTTCGAATACGAAGTGCATATATTCTTGATCAAATTAAGTCCATATACAAATGTCCAGTTCTATTTTCAACATTTTGACAACTTTAGTCACACTTTCCCACTGAAGTACCAACACTTTGGTATTGTGATCAATAACTCCCCACGTTTTGGTATGGTTCCCATTCACGGTATTTTGATAATTTTATACGCATTTTCCAATAGAAGTGGTTATGTATTGGGATTTCGGGTTCTGGGAGGATTACATACATCTACACAGAAAATGATCAATGTAGGTCCATGGTGTGGCATAGCCCCCAAATAAAGATTACGCTTAACTTTCTGTAATTTGAGGGTTTTACCTGAATTCTCTCACACAAGTGGCTGTATTTCCGACATTCCCAATTGTTGGTGAGTCGAAAACGGCCTCTCAATAAAATTTCTAATATACATCTATGTATTTACATAACCCCTGTATAAACTAGATATTTTGCCCATCAACTACACGAGCTCAGTCAATCACGAATGCTGATTGACATTACTGGCATCTCCTCTATAAATCCCTCTGAGGAGAAGACATAGTGATGATTGTTTTGCTCAATTTGTTACATATATCCACTCTCCTATTGGAACAATTGATAAGAATATCCTCTGCGATCAGTTGACTTGTCGTTTACCCTCCAACGTCTAAGCACACAGGCCTCTGTCGCCATCACCTATTACCAAGGTAATATATTGTTTTTCAAAAAATAAAAAAAAGCTAATCAATGTTTTCTCCCCCTCCATTGCTCCACATAAAGAGCCCGCCTATTTAGATCCCGTTTAACCTGAGTGTATAAAAGTTAAGAAATATTGAATGCACCCACATGGGTATACAAAGTTTCACCTCATATATGGTCATTTGTATGATATTTATTATGTGGATTTACCACGTCCCTGGTATGCAAACATTATATGCTTCAATTAAAAATTTATTGCTATAAATAAATACACTCTTAATTATTATTCCATATTGTGTAAACACTAATCAAATGTTCAATTTTCGCAAATAATTAATACATTTAATAATAACGAGCACTTAATAATAAATTAAAGAAAAATAACGTTCATCTTATTAAACTAAAAAAAAATAAAATATAAATATGAAAAAGTTCGTTACCTTGACATGATGTGTCACGCAATGTGACCATTATTAACAGCATCCATAACCATAAGACTCCAACTCTTTCACGGCCCTCCAATTTGAAGTTATTCCCCAGTGGTGATGACATTTTTCTTTTACTCGTCGTTGTTAATATGGGTGTTAACAACATATTCATAAGGCTCGAAGAAGCCAATGTTCTCTATGTTGCTATGCTATTATGCAGGGTATTATTATTATGTGTGCACTACTAATAGCTGATTAGATAAAAAAGGTATCGAGTGAAATTGTTTGTCTTCTCCCCCAAAATACCAATTTGAAATATTTTGTGGTTGAACTGGCTGGCTGTTGAAGTTTGTTGACGATGGCGATTGTTTTTATTTTATTTTTTTTCTTTAAATTATGTAAATTTAAGTTTAATGCACAAAAATAACGTACTACATATTGCGCGCGGCAACACGTCAAATGTTGTTGAACTATGTAAAGCGGCAGCGGCTGCTGTGTTGTTGCTGCTACAATAACAGCTGTGTGTGTGTTTTTTTATTTGTGCTGCTGCTGACTCTCGGGATGAATGTTTGTTTGATGGCTGATTTGTGGTACATGCAATTACTGGCTTACTGGTTGTTGGCTGATAGACGTATACTTGACTTGGGTTTATAAACTTTTTTTCAAACCTCAACTACCCGCAATTTTTTCGTTGTTGTTGGGTATTTGTTTTTTTTACTTTTTGTTTATTTTGATTTGTTTTTCTTTGTATTTTTGTTTTTATTCGAAGATTTATCTCCAGTAACCAGTTGATGAATTCGTGATTTTTCATACAAATAATGAAGATTTATTTTCTTATGCTGATGCTTTATGAGAATAATCACAAATATACATTAAGACAAAAAGTCCATATGTTTGTTATTCCAAAGACCTGGTGGCAAATGGAAAAGATTTTCATATGTTTAGTACACAACACGAATTTAATGCTGTTGTTGTAGTGGTGTTTTGCTTATGTTACTATTTTTAGAGAAAAGTTTTTAATATTAACTATTTTTCATTGTTGAAAATACATCATTTACTTTATCGAACAATTGCAAATTTTCAACACTTTATCTCTCTCCTTTCTTCTCTCTTCATTCATTTCAATTTTATTTTCTATTAATTTTATCTAGTCATAGCCATCACATCAAATATGCAATTAATTTATAATCACTCTTTATCATAAAAATTTACCATGCCCATAAGGAGCTTCACCCAAGTGTTGTTGATGATCATGTTGCTGCTGTTGTTGTTATTGTTTTTATGCTTGAATATTTTTCAATTTTCTCACGTGTTTATTTTTATATGATGTTGTATTTTTTGTGCTGTTAGACTGTATATAATTGAAAATTGCAGCTGTTGAAGAAAATTTATGATAAATTAACATAAGGTTCGTTTCTTAAGTCTTTTGTTTCTTTTTTATTCCTTCACAACTATTATAGAGTGGTGTTGTAAATAAAAAATAAATTGCAAATCAAACATAAAATTTGGAGGACATATTTTTGTGTGTTAAGCGGATTATTTATTTTTCTGCAATTATTTTTTGTTAGAGGCTAATATTTCCTTCTTTTCGGAGAATTATGTGTCCGATGGAAGGATGGTGGGAATTTGGGTGTATACACTTGTAATTAAAGTTTTATTGTGTTGCACAGGAAATATTACACGGTATTTATTGTTTCATTTGCAACTCTTTAACAAAAATGGGGAATATATTGTGGATGGCAAATTTATATCAATTGACTAACTTTTAGGCATGTGAAAAATTTTTTCAAGTATAATTCAATCATTTTTTTGTAGCCATAAGAGTGTTTAAATATCATCGAAAAAATAATTTTTGAAAAACTACTACATTTTTTTTTCAAACTTACATAAAAACAATAACATATTTTTTTAATTAATTTGAATTTTTACAACTTTGAATAACTGAATTGGTGATGCAAATGAAATATTTTCTAAGATTTTCTGATAACATATTAAAAATGTATTTTTTTAGGCTATTGAAGTTATGGATTTTTAAAATATATCTTTATATTGATGAATAATTTTTAAAAATGTATTTTTTCCAGGGCTATATTCTACAAGGGTTATTAAATGTGTAAATTAAAAAAAATTAAGATATATATTTTAAAAATATATATTTTTGAGGGCTATTTATTTAATAGGCTTTTAAAAGTATATTTTTTGCAAGCGTTATTAAGACGTGGATCTTTAAACACATATTTATACCCTACACAACTATGTTGTCAGGGTATTATAGCTTTGTGCAGCCCCAAAAGTTTGTAACGCCGCGAAATATTGGTCCTAGACCCACCTTTAAGTATACCGATCGTCAGATCTCGACTAGCTGAGTTGATCTAGACATGTGTGTCCGTCCGTCCGTCTGTCCATTATAATTTGTAAACACGATACAGGCCACAGTTACGGACCAATCTTCACGAAATTTTGCATGTAGGATGGGTTCTGGCCAACGAAGACCCCTATTGTTTTTGGGAAAGATCGGTTAATATTTAGGGGATGAAATGGAAAAAATACTAAATTTTTATCGGTTTTTCTGGTCGCTCCAGAGGCCGCAGTTATGGTCCGAACATCGTGAAATTTAGCATGGAGAAGGGGATCGGGCCAAAGAATAAGCATTCCTGTTTTGATAAAGATCAGACAATATTTAGCGGGTCAAATGGACTCTGACTTTTGAGTGAAAAAAGACAACATTTGTATTCTATAGCGTATATATTTACCCCTGGAGGACATAGACCCGAGAAGTTGACATTATATCCAAGAGGAGTGGTTGACCATTAAATTAATGCCAATTATAATGTTGTATGTGCTCCGATGTGGGAGTTACACGTAAATATTTACAGGTATCACTGTATTTTTATATTATTTAGAAAACCATTATGACTCTAGAGAGCAGAACTATAGCGCTGATCGCTTTGAAATGTTCCATGAGGTTCCAGTTATGGTCAAGAACAACGCCTATCATTTTCGGTGATGATCAGATAATAATTTTGGAATGAAGTGAACCGAAAACTTAATTTTTTGTGTTATTTTCGTGTCGATCTATAGACCACAAATGAAAGGCGAACATCACAACACAACCCATGGTGAAGGGAATCTGGACAATAGCTGTACTGAATACGTGTAATATTTGGAAAATATGTCAGTCATCGGACAAGAGGGTGCATATATCACGAAATATTGCCCAGGCTCGGAATAAACATCCGCAGAAAATTTGAGTTCCGTGGTAGTTGTGTAGGGTATCGTATGGTCGGCCCCGTCCGACTATACTGCTTCGCTCACTGGTTACAAATATATGTTTTCAAAATCTATTGAAGGAGTGGATTTGAACAATATATAGTTTTAAGGGTCAGGGATCATTGTCAAAATATATTTTTCATGAAGGTGTGGGTTATGAAAAATATATTTTGACGATCGTCATATCTCGACTAGCTGAGTCGATCTAGACATGTGTGTCCGTCCAACTGTCCTTTATAATTTGTAAACACGATACAGGCCACAGTTATGGACTAATCTTCACAAAATTGTGTATGCAGGATGTGTTCTCTCCAATGAAGACCCCTATTGTTTTTGGTAAAGATCGGTTATTATTTAGGGGATGAAATGGACCAAACACTTTATTTTTATCTGATTTCCTGGTCGCTCCAGAGGCCGCAATTATGACCATGATAAAGATCGGTCAATATTTAGCGGGTCAAATGGACCCTGACTTTTGTGTGAAAAATAACAAAATTTGTATTCTATAGCGTATATATTTAACCCTGAAGTACATAGACTCCAGAAGATAGTATATCCAAGAGGAGTGGTTGACCTTTACATTGCAAATATCGCGAAATATTGCCCCAGGTCAGAATATAGAACCACACAAAGTAATATTTTCGTGAAATTTGTGTAGGGTATCATATGGTCGGCCTCGTCCTATATTCTATAGCGTATATATTTAACCCTGAAGTACATAGACCCCAGAAGATAGTATATCCAAGAGGAGTGGTTGACCTTTACATTGCAAATATCGCGAAATATTGCCCCAGGTCAGAATATAGAACCACATAAAGTTATATTTTCGTGGAATTTGTGTAGGGTATCATATGGTCGGCCTCGTCCGACTATACTGCTCACTGATTTTAAATGTGTATTTTATAAAACGTTTTAAATAGATAAAAAGATCGAATACAATTTAATCCAATATTTATCCCATTCATAAATTTTTAAAAGCATTACCCTTTCTTCCCTCCTTTTCGTTATTAAGTTTGCTATACACAAATGTTTGTGGATAAAGTTTAACTATCATCATTTCAATCCAAATGTAGATTAAACACAGATGTTCAAAAATGTATGTCTTAAACTTAAATGACTTTTTTCAATGAATCCGAAAAAACATCTGTCGTTTGTTACAATTGAGAAAAAAAGTTTGATAAACATAACAACAAATACAATACAGTATTTGCATACAGATTGTACTTGAAGATGTCATGATAGTAGTAAAATACAAATAATGTTGTATATATATATGTTTGTGTTTTAAATGATGAAACGAATTAGGTTTGAAATCTAATATGGAAAAATAATACTACTTTTTTTGAGAGGAGAAATATTTAAGGTAAAAAAAAATGGTCGCAAGAAATTTTTATTCGTATAGTATTTCGAGAATATATGAGCATCCATCAGGTCAAAATCCTTTCAACTTTAGATATAACTTTTCGTTCGAATCCTGTCAAAGGTGTGGACATCGTAATAAGCATAGACAAAATTTGAAGATGTAGACCCACGACTTCTGGAACCTATCGAACATGATGGTCAAAATGTTCAGTAAAGTTCTATGAGTAACATTTTTGTTAAAAATTTATTTATTATTTTCATTCACAGTTGACTAAATATCACAAACAAATATTTTCCGACATACAAATATTTTAAAATATGTCGTTCATAAGATTTTATGTAGGGTCTTCAAATACAAGAAATGTTTCAATGCTCCTGTTTACTTTTACCCGATCCTTTCATAGAAAAAATATATATCGATGTACACTTAAAGATTTCGTATAAATTGTAGAATATGGTAGGTGTAAGATGCGTATGAAGTGTTTATCATAATAAGATATCATTATGCCAAACACGCTATAAATATTGACGTTATTATATTAGGTGGGGGGAAAAGAAATCCATTATGAAAATTTCGATAAAATCGGATAATTGATCGAAGCCCAGGAGCTAAAAATCGACCATAAAACTGTTTTAAACCATTTACAAATGGGTTCAAAATTAAGCTGTATTTTTGGGTGCCATACCAATAAAAAGAAAAAAAAACAGGATGGATCCAATTTCCATCTGCGAAGCCTTGGCCAAACTGAACGAGATAGACCCATTTTTTGAACGATTAATGGCTGGAGATAAGAAATGGATCACATACGATAAACCTGTACGAAAACGAACGTAGTCAAAGAGCGGCGAAGCACCACAAACAGTGGCCAAAGCAGGACTAACGGCAAGGAAGGTTCTGCTATGAATTTGGAGTGACTGAAAGAAGATTATTTATTATGAGTTGCTGCCATGTGGCCAAACGCTAAATTTTGATCTCTACTGTCACCATCTGGACCGTTTGAAGATAACAATTGGCCAGAATTGGCCAACAGGGGAGGAGTCGTGTTTCACCAGGACAGCGCTAGGCCACACACATCATCAGTAACTCGCCAGAAACTTCAGAAGCTTGGTTGGGAAGTTTTAATTTATTCGTCATACAGTTCGGACTTGACACTAAGCGATTATCATATTTTTCTTGCATTGCAAAATATCTTTTATGATAAAAAATTGGTATCTAGGGAAGATTGTGAAAATCGACAGCTAGATTTTTTTTGGAAGTCTCCTGGAAGTTTTTTACCATGGCATAGCACCCATATAAAAGTCCTGATGAACTTGAAGTATTTTGAATGTGTTCCTCTTGGTTGATTGTATAAAATGTTCGACCCTTACTTGTTATTTTAATATAATAATTTCTCGGAGATAAAGCAGATTCTTTGAGATGATATAGCATATGGTTACGGAAATGAACATTACGAACCACAACTAGAAATGTGTTTTTTATGAATTTGATAGTAAATGGGTTCGTTCCTCGAAATGAAGGCCAATCCAGTCATCCTAACCCATCCCATATTAATTTTTATTATCATCCTAGAATGTGTTAAAAGCATATTTAAAATTTTTATATTCTCTATACCTGGAATCTGGATTAAAATGCCACTTAATTCCAAAAATTCACATAAAAAATATGCAAATAATATATTGACGTAAACTCTATCCTCCAATTAGCTAATGTATGTTAGATTAAAATCCATTCCCCAAAAGTAGCCCAACAAAAAAGTGACCTTTTTCGTAGATATTTGTTATTTGGCTTTTAAATGCATTAAACAAAAAATCGAGAGATATTCAAATTTCTTCACAATTTGCCTATATGGCGATGAGGGGCAGTGATACCCATAAATTATGTTATATTTCACAAAATTGTAAAAAGTCCATATATTGTTTAAGTTTTTACTCGTGCAAAACTGCCATTTCTGTCAAAGTAGAAAAATTGCAAAGATATCCAAATTTGTGTGTTGTTGTATTTTTGTTGTTGTTTGTTTTTTATTTTATTTTGTGCAACATCTGATTGAACTGCAAACATGTTTGTGTCTTAAGTCTTTTGTTTCATTGCTGAGCTGGTAATGTGTATTTTTTTCACTTTGCTTGCTGCTGTTTTCGAGAACTTTTATTGTTTTTATTTTTATTTGCGACTGCTGCTGTTTGTGTTTTTTCAGTCGGTTTTTTTGTTTTTGTTTTCAAACCGGAATCCAAATTTTGTTAACATTTCGCACTTGGTGTTATTTTAATTTTTTTATATAACTGTGAGTTTTATGGGATTGTTTTTTTTTTAAGATTTTTTTCCATTGTAGAGAACTTAATCGATTTATATATTTTTAAATGCAACCCACATTGAAAAGGCATTATTTACACTGGACTTTTAAATGAATTCAATTTTTTGTATTGAATTTTGTTGTTGTTGTTTTATTTAAAGAAATCATTGACTCCATAAACGTTAAATGTTATTGAAAATATAAAATAACAACGAACCACCAACGTTTTCAAAAATCCTTTCTCTTTACACACGGACACTGGATATTGTTACACATTTGCCGTATTTCGTTTTTATTTTGTTTTTTACCACCACTACAACTTGACCACACTAATCACTTTTGGCTGGAACGTGTGTGTGTGTTTCTTTTTAGGCAAAAACAAAAAAAGTAAATTAAAATTTAAGCTTGCAAACACGATTGCATTATGGACTGAACTAGGGGATAACCAGCAACCAGTACGAACTACAAAGTAACTGGGCTTATTAAAAATAAACAACAACAGCAGCAACACCACCACGAACAACAACAAAATCACTGAACGACAATAACCACAATATCTGAGCGGCAACAACTTTAACTGGCTGACCTCGCTTTAATTTTTTCAATTTAAACAACGTTATTATCTGGTCCAAAGCCCAAAATGAAAGTCCACTGATAATACCATTACGAAAATTTTCTTAGCATTCTTTTTTTCTGGTTTTAACTCAACCAAATAAATTCTTTAAATTTCGATTTTCACACCTTTTCCCAAAAATAATTCGACTAGATCCGACTGTCACATTCAATTAACACAACGAACAAATTTCGTTTTTTTTTCTTGTACAAATGCCAAAGTGTTTCGTTGGCGAGACGTCGATGTCTTCTTGTTGCAATCACTCACTCACTTTATGTTGGAAAAACTCACTCACACATACAAACACACGCGAACGCACACGGGTCGGCACAGTTTAAAACACGGCAATGACGGTGACGGTCTTCAAAATTCGTTAAAACTTCGTTGTAAACACAAAAATTCAACCGTTTTACTCCGACGACGGCATATCCAAACTGAAACGTTGTGATCCGTTCGAAACGTCAGCACGTAATGAAAGTTGTCTCATAACTGGTTTAAGTTTTGCGCATGTCAGTCAGTCAAACACAGCGCCGCTTGTCTCCAAAACGTACCGAGCTCTGTTGTAGATTTCTCACTGCGCAATCTCAAAGCTTTTTTCTCGTCCATTCATTTTCAACGGCTACCGTTTTTGTGTGTGAATGTTGTTTCTAGCTGTGCGGGTCTTGTGTAGACTTTTTTTGTGTAAATTGGCCCCCCAATTACAATAACAACATACCAACTACAAATTCACTGCATCAGGAATTATTGTTTTTTTTTTACAGTTTTAATTTGTTTTATTTTTCCCACACAATACAAGCGGTGGAGTATCTTAAGGTTATTTTTTCGATTGCTAAAATGTTGAAGTGAGAAAAAGAGTGACACACTGTGGTATGATGGTGATAAAAAATAAAAAAACTTTAAAATAGTCTATATATCATTTAAACCCAAGGATACATCGTTCAAATACAGTTCAAACTAAGCGGAGCCTTTAATTAAATACGTTTTTTTATTCACCAGACATCCGAAATGCCCACTTATATTCACTTTGGGAGTAAAACTACCGAAAATGGGCAGCACGCATTTCTCTATATAAGGAGGCTATGTCAAATAATTTACATACACAGAGAAATTTATATAGAATTTTTCTAAAAAAAATTGTTTCAACCTCCAGGAATTCGGAATGCCATGATAGCAACACTTACATGGGAGCTGTGTCGAAACAACGACCTATTGCGACAAATTTTTGTAAAATATTTTTAACGCTTCAAAAGCGCGGGTTTTAAAAGTACAACTAATTCGGATGGAAAATGAGGCTAAGCCATTAAAATAAACAACATGAGCATAGATATTTGAAATCTGGGGACTTTCATTAAACTTTTATAACATTGTGGGCCACGGTTTACAAATGACATATTTTTGTGAATATAACTTATAATTGAATAATTGAAAAATGTTATATAACATTGACATGAAAAAAATTGAATTTCAGAACCTAGTGCCAAGCAGGGCCAAAGGATATTTTGTGTGGTTAAAGCACCAATAGACGCCTTGATATGTTCTCTGTCCAGAATTTTGACGCCAGTAAGGAATGTAGTAAAGGCGGACTGGGCCGACTATATGATACCCTTCCCCACTTTGGGTATGTTGTATATATGTATCCTTGAAATAGCATGTCAATGTCCTCGAAGGAACATATTCATGTCTTTCTACAACCTATGATAAATTTAATTTCATTTGGGTAGATTTAGAGTCGTCTGAGTACCATAAGACAAATTTATGGAAAAAAATTTATATTAAAATTGATACATACTGTTAAACATTTAATTTCAATCAGACACCCGTTCGAAATCCATATGGCTGCATTAGCACCAATTTCAACAAATCCCAATGACGTCATTCAAGTCTAGTGCACCATTTACATAAAATCGGGTCCGTCCTTGGGTCAAAAAAATGGGCTTTGTTAAATTTCATCCAATTCGAATCAAAAATGCGACCTGTACTTTGTTTACAATTTAACATGGACAGACAGACAGACGGACGGACATGCATAAATCGACTCAGAAAGTGATTCTATGCATAATCTCAAAAGGAACCATGTGTCTACCTCGTTTCCTTTTGCCTGTTACAAACATATGCACAAAGACATAATACCCTGTAGCACAATGTGGTGAAGGGTATACAAATCGGACGAGACTATATATGGGAGCTATATCTATATCTGAACCGATTTCAACCAAGCTTGGCATATATCAATCTAGACCTAATTCAGTACTCTGGGCCAAATTTTGTCTCCTAAAATCGGACGAAACAATATATGGGAGCTATATCTAAATCTGAACCGATTTTCTCCAATTTCAATAGGTTTCGTCCTTGGGCCAAATAAGTGAGATGTACTACCAAATCGGATCAAAAATGCGACCTGTACTTTGTTCACAAAAATACATGGACGGACAGACGGACATGCATAAATCGGCTCAGAATGTGATTCTATGCTTATTCTCAAAAGGAACCTTTTGCCTGTTACAAACATATGCACCAAAACTAAATACCTTGTGCCACAGTGTGGTGAAGGGTATAAAAATCCTCATTTTTGATGACGGGCATCATAACTTCTCACTGGAACATCGCAATCCGCAAATTCCAAATTGAATTCCAAAAATTAAAAAGATGGCGAAACTTTGAAAATATTGTTTTAGGAATCGCCTATTTTTTACCATAAAATAATTTAAAAAGTAAGGAAGATATTCAACGATTGGATTTATTCTATCATACGATAGTTATATACTCACAGAGAAACTTGCTATACCTTCAAGAGTTGAAGAGATTTAAAAGAAAAAAAAAAAATAATAATAATTTTGAAACCGAGATTGGGGCGCGGGGATTTCCTAGAAACAACACACGCAGCATATCGGGTCTGACACAGTTACGTTTTTAAATTTTACAGCCGTTCTGTCGTCCTTCCTTTCAGGGTTTGAGAGCGAGAGATAAAACCATTACCCTATATTTACTTGTTGCATTGTACGCGGAACTCTTTCATGATCTCACTTTTGACTTCAAAAATAAGTTGTCTCACCCTTGGTTCTTCAGGGATCGAATGATGATGCTCGTTACGTTTATTGCCCAAAACCATTGACTTTGATGGATATTCATCCATGGGAGCGGGCGGCGGAAATTACAATTTACGTAAATTGCTCTCTGCTACAAGAGGATCGGAGGGTTAGGGCAGCTCTCTGAGGCAGTGATTGGGAAACTCTTTGAAACCTTACCAATCGGTTTTTCCGTTATTAGAGAAAATCTGACGTTAAGATGTTAGTGCCACTATGATGATGCGCCCTTGTATAGGTTTCGACCTATTGTCGGGATTCTAGCAGCATTTTCCCACCGAAGTCGATATTATTTGACATTCTAGATTTCCGATGGATAAAATAATTCTTTCCATAAAATGCTCATGGTTCCGTCTTATATTCGGTACGTTGAATTTTTCCAATCTAAGTGTCTGTAATATGACATTTTCAGAGAAAATCTATTTACGATGTTAGGATGTTTTGTCAAAAAATAGTAGCTTCAAAAGTGACAGATACTGAAATACTGTTAATTCAAAAAAGTTTATGTTATTTAAAAACCCTTTTTAAGATTTTAAATGCATCCTACAAATTTGATAATATTTATTATTTTTTTAATTCGTAATTTCCTTCATGTTCTAAATATAAAACAATTATTTGATTGACATTAAATTTCCAGCTAACTACTAAAAAGATCTTAGATATTTATTCGTTAATAGACATGTGTTCTCCGATTTTACATTTCTACAAAAATTAAAAAAATATATATATATATATATTTCCAATGAAAATAATTTTCTGAACATATGGTGAATGATGTAGGTACAACTATGTCGACTTAATCTCATATTAACACGTTTTACCTGTTATTAAATAAAGTTAACTTCATTTCATAATTCTGTTTTGTGTGAAGTTCTTGATGAACTACTATTTATGTTTTCGATATAATCTTAACGGAATTTTTATGGCCCAGATTGACGGACAGTGGTAAAGTATTAAATCACACGTTTCTATAGCAGACAATATCACAATTTAACTGGAGGTTAAGTGAAACAGACACTAAATCGGTTATTTTAATGTTTGTGAACAAAAAATAACAATAATTTTGTTCTTTCAAAAATCATACAAGATAAATGTTTTCATGTTATATTTTTCGGAAAATTGTGTAATCCCTCGATGTTATTAAAGATAAAAATAAAAAAACTTATTGTTTTGTATTTTAAAACAATTGAAGATATAAAGATTGTGTTTTAATGTCCCATATGAAAAGTCCTAAGTCTATGAAAACTCATTTTTAGTTTAATATTTTAAACTTTCAATTACTTTGAATCAACAAATAAATGTAGTTCTTCCCAATTTATAAACCATTTAGAAACAACTACGCTCTGGAAGATATTTTACATGTAATTTGATCTTGGTATTAATTAAAAAACAATATGAAACGTAAATACTTGTAAAATTATCCCATTCTATGCTACATTCACTTGAAAGCATTCAGAAAAGCTTTGTTTCATTCTTTTCTAATTATATTGTCTAATTGAAATTAAAAGAAAGGTAATTGTTTAACATACAGCAGACAGGTCTGCTGTATTTCTACTCTACCGTGTCGAAGAGTAATTCTATACTAAAAGCTATCATAACGTAAATACATGTTATACACTCACACCTACATGCGAAACTAAATTGTTGAACATTAGGAGGGGTAGGAAATTTCGTAATCTTTCAAAAATAAGACGCCGTCAAGTTCGGATGGATGGTATAAAGACCATACTCTATGAGGTAGGCATTCAAATCGATAAGACTTTTATGTGGGGGCCATTGTACGTTTTTGGTAAGACATTTTGACAATCAACGATAACACAAAATATAAAACTTGATCTTTAATACAATTTACAATGTATTTCCATATACCTACGTAAGGGTTACGATCTGCCCGTCCGATCCTTATGAAATATTTACTCGTTTTAATTTGTTTAAAGACCCAAAGCGGCATGGACTTTTTGAAGGATATTTTTTCGGCCTGTTTTTAAACAATATTTTTCCATCGACCTACAGATGTGTGGGTCTTTTAAGAAAATGTTTTGCTGACATACAGAGGGAGCAACATAAAATAAATATTCAACGACCAAAAGAGGCTGTGATTTTTTAAGGCACACAGACGAGAGGATTTTTAAAGAAATAATAAATTTTAGAAAGTTCAGTTAAAATCGAATAGTCCGTTCGCATGAGATTAATCAAAAAATTTTAACACAATTTTGACCATTTTGTGGGGGCAGGTACCAGAAGGAATGGGCCGATATTCCTTATCTTCGAAACCAATATTCCGATGAGGCACATTTTTGTCGTAACAAAGTGTATATACCCTCATTAGCCATAAAGCTGATGATAATCCAACTTAATTTCCGATGTGTTGGTTTTTCTGGTTCAACTTCCAAACTGAATGTCTTTAAGTTATTATTTGATTCCCTAAGGGAATAAAGACGTACATGTAGATAATTTACCATATAAAGCATAAAAAGTTCGGTCCAGTTTCTTCTAGAACCCACACAGAAGTTAATTGTTTATGACTATATCCTTTTGTAATGATAATGTTTTTACTATTCCTCATTTTATAGTCTATTCGATCCTCCCTAATGTAAATATGCATATGTATTATATACATATACACCAAACTAGCTGATTGACGTATTCTAGGGAATTCATTATTTGCAATGCGACAGTTGAAATGGAAAACCTAAAAACCAGTTTTAACTTGGCCAAACGAACAACTGAACAGTTGCACTGCAAGTTAAACCCCCAAAAAACACGTTGTCTAAAAATACGAAGACAAGAACAAATACTGTCAGGCTCTCAAATAACGAAGCGGTTAGTAACAAAAAAATATAAAAATAATAACAATGTATGTTTGTTGGTATGTAAGTATCATTGTATATCTACAGTTACATCGGTTTTATGACTTACCGGCAAACAACCGAATACAACTATTGCAACACACTTCTGGCACCAGAAAACAATAAACAGGAAATTTTCTTCGTGTCTCACAGATACGTAGAGAGAGAGAGACTGAAAAGGGTCCAAAACAATGGAACATTAAAATAAACTTGTAACATTTCACATTTCTAATGAAAATAAATCAGGAAAATTAACAACAAGATCAACACAAAAAGGGTCGTCGTTTACAACATGCCGCCTCCGTCCATTCATGTTGATGAAATGGCATAGATTTGAAGGTGCTGTCGACAAACGGAACGCAACGAATATGGGCCATCTTCACTTCACTGGCAACTTCACAACAGCAATGAGCGATTTTTTCTCAAAGATGTCAAATTCCAGAGCATTGTTAACATCATAACGGCACAAATTATTGCATTTATATGATGTGTTTTCCCTGGTACCAATTAGTTCAGGAAGTGAAGTTTGTGAAACTGTTTAACGGTAATGTGAAAACCTCAGCAGTGTGGCATTCTAGAAAAAACATTTTTTGTAAACAGAGAATGTAACATTTCCCTATAAAGATGGGATTAAAAAATGTGTAAAAATATTATATTTAAAAAAATATATAAAAAAGCCTGTGGGCGGAACTCACTAGTCTGGCGGTACCGTTCATATTATACCCTACACAAATACCACTGAAATATAACATTGAAATATAAAATTTAGTTTCCCATAAATAAGTTTTTAAAAAAGTTACGGGTCATTTATTCAGTTTGAAATTTCTAGCTATTAAACTTATTTAGATGCACGGGTTTTTGTATTTTTACAGATGCTTTTGTAATATTTCCATTCGATTTCGTAAGTATTTCGTGTATAAAACTTTTCAACATTTTAGACAATATTATTATTACGATGTGTATTATTATAGAAATATTTAAAAATATAATGTTTTACAAGACTGAAAAAAATATAAAGTGGGGCACATTCGGCCATATACAGTGCAATATTATTTCCTTAAAATGTTTTTGAGTTTGTCTTTAAAAATAATCCTTTAATATGGTTCGAAATTACATATATAAGACTAAACGTACTTGTGTTGACGAAAATGCGATAGAAAAAAACCTATTTCTGATGGTGAGTGCGACCTTGAGATTTCAACGTCACTAGAAAATATAACCCTAGAATTCAATCATTTTGTCGCATATTAAAACCATATAGAGCCTTTAGAGGATTCAACCAGACTGATATCGATGATAATTACCAGGCTATGACTATGGTGCAGAATGTGCCTTATCAAATGCCGAAGCTACCCCCGGTTGGGGCACATTCGGCGGATTTGACTTTTTTTACAAAACTGTACAAATTTGTTTTTATAATTAAGTGTCAGAGGACAATAATCAGCCACAAATTTTTTATATGTGTTGAATAAGTACTGAGATATAGAGCTCTAAAAAAAGTGACGAAGGTCTCCCCTACTTCATAGGGGAGACCTTCTAATATAAAAGTAGAAGCATTTTCATGAAGGAGATTTTATTTTACCCAAAACGTAAAAAAGCTTACAGATCACTGGTACGCATATGAATCCAATGAAAGACCTAACAATTTTGCCGGAAAATATGTTTTTTAGAAATTTGATCGCACAAACTGTCAACCTTCGGATGAGTATTACTCTGAAGCCGTACATACTACATACACAATATACATATATATATATATATCAAATTACTCAGATTCCTAACAATTGAATCAATTTTTAAGTCGATTTATTAAATTATAAACAAAGTACAGGTAGCATTTTTGATTTGAATTGGATGAAATTTGACACAACTCATTTATTTGGCCCAAGGACGAACCATATTGAAATTGGGAAAAAACGGTCCAGATTTAGATATAGCTCCCATAAATATTTCCGTCTGAAATTTGGCATAGCGTACTGAATTGAGTCTAGAACGATGTGTGTTAAATTTCGTGAAAATCGGTTCAAATTTAGATATAGCTCCCATATATATTTTCGTCCGATTTTAGGTAAATAGTGCACCAAAGTCCCTTTATACCCTTCGATTTGCACGAAATTTGGCATAGCGTACTGAATTGAGGATAGAATGATGAGTTTCGGGAAAATCGGTTCAGATTTCGATATAGCTCCCATATATATTTTCGTCCGATTTTAGGTAAATAAATGGTGCATCAAAGTCCTAATGTTTGTCCGATTACGACGAAATTTTGCACAACGTATCAAATGGAGAATTGAATGACGTTATTGCGTTTTTTTGAAATTGGTCCATATGTATTTCGGTTGAAATTAATGTCTTATTGAAATTAATTTTTTAACACTGCGGCATACCGAATAGCTTATATTAATTTTGCTATAAATCGGTTTCCATGAATTTGTCACATGGTACGCAGGCGATTCTAAATCTGCCCGCATGAAATTAAATTTATCATAGGTTTCAGAAAGACATGATTATGTTCCTTCGAGGGAACATTGACATGTAAGGATACAAAAGTAGAATATACCCAAAGTGGTGAAGGGTATCATATAGGCGACCCAGTCCGACTTTACTATTTCCCTTACTGGGTTTACCTTAAAGTAGACACAGCATCCACGTAAATAAACTTTGGAGGTCAATATCATGAAACGTTTGCAACGACAGATCAATAAATCCAAAACTATTAAATTTTCCTTAAGTACTTTAATAATTCCCGAGTTATAAAGAGTGAACCTCGGCTTCATAGAAATCTGAAACAATTTAAACCAATTACAATAGGGTTGGAAATGAAATGTGTAAATTTCATAATAGCTTTCGCACAATGATCGTATAAATTAATGGGTCATCCGTCTTGCAGTCCTGACTTGTTAGCAATGACTCCTCTTTATTCCAGCACTAGGATATTCGTCGTGAGAAACTTCTGCTAAAGCATTCAAAAACATTTTGATTATTCTCAATCGGAGTGGAAAAGCTGCTTCGGTAATAAAATAGGTCAGTTCCTTAATTTAACGTTTTCCTTTGTCTATAAAAAATCTTCAGTACCCTGAGAAACCCTTTCCTACATAAAATTACTAGTTCATTATTTCTACAGAACAACACATAAAAATAAATCCTGAGGACGGTATGCGTCTATGATCAAACATTCTATAAAAATGTATAAATGAGTTTAATTCGAGCTGGACAAAAATCCCTTAAATATTTAGCCGCTTTTTGTTGGAAAGCGCTTATCAAAATCACTTTAAAAGCAATCGATTTGAAATGTGGGTTACTGTTACAATCATTAAAAATATAATAGATCCTTATTATGTTCCATTAACATTTTAATTTAAATCATAAACACATAAAAAAACTACACATCTATCGAATATTTCTAATGATTCATAAATATTGATTTTAATAGAGATCATTTACTGTAATGTTTGCACAATGTAAGCTTCTCAATGAAAATATCAAACATGTATCGATGCCATCTATGCGGACCAGCATTTTCGCTGTCGTTTCATGAAAGGAAAATGGGTCACTCGTGCCATAACGCTTAACACAAAACATAAACTACATACAATTGTTGATGCTTTTAAATTTAGCTCTGGCACAGATATCCCCATCCTCATCCCAATTCGCACACTAACAACTCGCCAATCATCTTCTTGGCCTGCAGCCACCGCAGCAACAGAAGAGTCAAACAAGAAAAAGAAGAAGAACCAAAACAAGCCAAATGCCACTGGTTGTGTACACAAACAAGAAGAATGAAACAACAACTGACGACCAGCTGTAAAGTATTGCAACTAACCAGTACAAAAAAGACTGTCTACAAGTCCGCCGACCGACAGCCAGCCTGCCTGCATTTTTATAAGAAAATGCGGTCGGTCGAACGATGAATGCAGAACTAACCCATAGACCAGACAAAATATGGGAATTTGCTTTGTTGGCCAAAAGAAGATGTATCTGAAATTTTTTTAAATGGATGATTGGATCGTTAAGCCTTAATTTGGCTTTTACCCGTTGTGCTTTATTGCTGTCTAGGAGGAGCATCTTTAAGATTTTTTGATCGAAAGTTAACAATCCGTTATAATAGCGTGTAGCTTTTCATTTTCATTTAATGTTGTTAAAACAGCTTTTCTGTTAACTATCAAACTACATTTTGGAGACATTTTCATTTAACAGAAGAGCTTGCGTTAACATGCATTGGTATTTTAAATATTTACGTTGCTGTTAATAACACACATTCAGTGGTTCTACTATTGATCACAAGATGGCGCTTCGATTATGTATATTAACATTTAAAAATATTAAATTTGAATTAACATGAGAACATCTTCGTAATTATTTATGTATTTAAATAAATGCATAATTACTTTCGGAAATATGCATATGGGCATATCCAAGAAAAGGTAAACCAAAGTCGATGATTTTTTTTCTTTTTTTGTACTTAGATACGAACAGTTCGATAATATTTGGTCTGTCCCCGTATCTACTAGATTTTACTATTTTCTTCGACATCATAAAGGAAAATTCATCGTAGTAAAAAGCAGTAGATTCTTGTAGTACGGAACATACTATTTATCTCCTTCTTCAGAAATAAAATCTATCTGTCTAATATATCTATATAAAAAAGGATAAGTCACATTTTAATAATATGGCTTTCTATTTCTTATTTATGTTAAGAATATTTAAAGTTCAAAATGTTCACAAAATTCGCAGTATTCGTAACAGTATTCGTAATATTATTATTAATTAATAATAACAACCAGATATATAGCGCTATTTCTCCATTAATTATAAGGTCAAAAGCAACAAATATCTATGACAAATGTTCACTTCTAGATCCAATTGAAGGCTCTGTAAATTGATTCCGGGTTCATCGATGGTAAAATACATCTATACAGAACATTTTCAATATTTAAATGATTTTTCAATGATTCAATGATTTAAAATTTTAATTTCAAATATTGAATATTTTATGTCTCAATATGTGCCTTTTCTAATCGAATAAATGATGTCCAATGTTGCCTACAGACAACAAAATGTTTTTAGAACTTATATTTAATACGCAGCTAGTAAATATATTTTTAAATATATATTTTTTATATTACATATCGACGCCTCCGAACCATAGTATGCTAAGTCGACTTAGCATGTTTTAAAGTTCATTAAATTTTTAGATACTACGGTCCGATCCAAACCAAAGTTATAAGCAGAAATGTACTTAGCATGGCACGTAAGATTTAAGAAACTTCCGTATTTTGAGAGCTTCTGCTGAAAAACTCACTTAGCATACTATGGTTCGGAGGCGTCGATATGTCAAGACCTGATTATGTACGACACATATCAAAAGAGTAATCTAAAAAATTCAATTTTTGGTCAAGTTATGCGCCTTTCAAAATAGAGAAGAGGATAACATGTGTACTGTACTAATTGGTGTATACATTCTAAATCATTGAGCCGCTAAATATTGACCTTCATTATCATGACAGACATTCAAAATAGTTGGTCAGATCGCGTTCCCATGGAAAATTTTTGATATTCGGATTATATTAGAGGCGTCTAGAGCGATTAGAAAACCAAACAAACAAGATCGCGTTTTTTCTTTCACGAAATATCATTTGATCATCAGCGAAAATTATAGGTGTCGTCCATGACCAAGCAGTCAATATCAAAATACGTAGACCCCTGTATATATTTAAGTATAACTACCACATCTGAGTACATACAACGATATAATTGGTATACATTCAAAGGTCAATTACTCATCTAGGATATTAGTAGTTTTGATTTAGCTACCATGAACATAGCTGAATTTTTGATTTTTCTGCCCAAAATACACTTTATTTTTCTTAAAATCCCTCTCAATTCATACCTGCACATTTAAGATAACTGCTCATAATATTTTTACTTTCCCCCCTAATCACATTAATTTTTTTTGCATTTAGCTGCACCGATAATATCAAATTAAAAAGCAGTCGTTATTTTTTACAAACCATCACAATAAATTAATACAATAAATATACATAAGTATTGAAAACAATATTCTTTCTGTTTCATTATTAGATCGCGAATTGCAGAAAAATAACATTGTTCCATTTTTTCATTGATTTTACTTATGTGCACACTTATCTGCATTTTGTCCACTTTATCTATCATTACCAGAAACAATAGGTGTCTTCTTTGAACCCGTCCTACATGCAAAATTTCATGACGATTGGTCCATAACTGTGGCCTGTATTGTGTTTAAAAATTATAATGGACAGACCGACACCGATCTGAATTTGATATCCAAAATTTCGTCTAAATCGGGTAAACCTTTGGAAGATGATGCACCATATACATAAAATCGAATATATATATATAGGAGCTATATCTAAATCTGAATGGATTTTATTAACAAACACGCTATTCTATAGCCATTCAGATTTAATTCAATTCCATTTACAAAATTTAGTCTCAATCGGACAAACAACGAAACTTTCCTCACGTAAGGTTATACTAACTTCAGCGCGTCGTGCAATTGTGCCAATCGGCCCAACTTTGGGCCTTTGGTGCAACATTTACATAAAATCGGACCAAAACATATATAAAAGATATGTCTGTATATGATCCGATTTCAATGAAACGTAACACACGTTATTCTAAACTCAATTCAATACACTCGAACAAACCATGGGATTTTGGTCACTGTTTACCTAAAATCGGACGAAAATATATATGAGAGTTATATCTAAATCTGATATGCAAAATGTCGTCTCAATCGGACAAACCTTGGGATGTTGGTGCACTATTTACATAAAATCGGACGAAAATGCGTATGGGAGCTATAGATATATATATATATATATGCATATATATACTATATATACATATATATATATATATATCTGATCCGATTTATTTTAATAGGGCACACCTTGAGAGTTTAGTTTACCTAAAAACGGAGGAAAATGTATTTGTGGAAGCAATATCTAAATCTGAACCGATTTTCACAAATGTCAATATTGTTTGTCTTTGGGCCAAATAAATGAGCTGTGCCAAATTTCATCTCATTCGGATAATAACTGCTACCCGTTCTTTGTTTACAATTTAACATGGACAGACATGTGCATATTCCCAAAAGTTAAGTTATATCTAGGGTTATCGTGAATGCAATGACGATTTCGATGTGAAGCTTTGATTGTCCACCATGTTTTATCATAGCTCCCTCCATTCTATGTGCCAAACGATTTTATGTATTTTGAATGCCTACTGTATGGTGGAGCCTGACGACATTCACAAACATAACGTTTTGAATTGTTCATATTATGTTAGCAGCACTTAAAATATTTTGCACCTTTTGAATGGGAATTGCCTCTTTTCGTACTCTACCGCTCTCTAATTCTTCTGAGGGGGCCACACGACAACAACAAACAATAACAAACTCACACAACTCAAAACATTGTTAATGATGCTAATGTGCTGCTGCTACGTGGGAAAGGGGAGCTTCGGCCTCACACAACAGAGAGCAACAAGAGAGACTGACTATCTGAGGCAGTGTTGGCTGTTTTGTGTGTGCTCCGCATTTTGTGGTGATCTTAGCAAAAACATTGAATTGTTGCCGTGTTTTCATTCAGTTGATGTTTAACTTTTCGTTGCGTGAGTTCGTTTCGAGTTGAAGTTCGGCGGATAAAAAAGTTTGCCATTGCCGCCACATATTTAAAAAAAATAGAATAACCGTGTTGTGTTTGTGTGGCTACGATAACCCGTAAACAATTGGAGGAATACTAGTTGAAAGAAAAAAGAGTAACAAAAATAAAACTAAAGAGAATTTAAAACAAGTTTTGTGGCCTTTTATTGAAAAAAAAACTAACAAAATACAAAACTACAGCCGTTAATATTCGTTCAAGAAGCAAAAAAAATAACAATAAACGCTGTATGATATTTTTTGTTGCTGCATTGTTTTTAATTTTTTGTGAGTTGTGGCAGAACCGTCATCGCATCTGCAAAACGTGAGCTCAGAATACTAGATCGCGTGTGAGTGTTAACAACAACAATAAAATTCCCGAAAATACAACCAAACACCAACAACAAAGAAAGAAATACATTTTTGCCGACAATCAAGCAAGTTATTATTGTTGTTGTTGGCTCCTTAAGAAACGTCGCGCGGCACCCCATCCCTCCATCTGACAACAGCGAAGTCGTCTGTCTACCTAACGCGATTTTAAAACAATACAGGAGGAAATTTTTTTTCTGTCTACGTTTACACTGGAAGTGCGCTCATTTCGATTTCTGACGAGTTTTTTTTTATTTTAAAGTTATTTCGAAATATTCATTCGCTGTTTGTCTGTCTGTCACATTATAGTGTGTGGATTGTGGATAAATAATAATGGCTTGATTTTTGCCAAGCCAAAGCTGAGATAGCAAAGTTGATATTGGTAAGTATGGCTGGAATGTTTGTTAAAACTATTTTTATATTGGAAGTTGTATATTTTTGTTTTCAAATGCCATTATTTAGCTGTCAATGTTTACAAACGTTTAAATATTAAAAAAAAAACTTTTTGTTAAAAGTTGTGTAAATATAACATGCACTTCAAATAAAAAATATTCGATATACTATTTACATAAATCTTGTCATATTTTGAGAATTCCAAAATTATCGCGAATTTTTAACTGTTCTGAGCTACGTGTAATTGAGTTTGACGTTTGTGATAGAGTCTAGTAATGGACTTTTTGGACAACACCACAGTTACTGTATCCTAAAACCTGGAAAACATTGACTTCCTTTGTTTCAACAATAAAAAATCGTCATGTTCGCCCCTTATTTTTGGGGGTATAAAATTGAAGTGCTTGAAGTGCTAAACTTGGTAAAGATAATAGGTTGTACAGAGTTTGGTTCAAATCGGAATGACCGTTCGAATGATATCAAGTACATTCATGCGATATTTATTTATGCGAACTAGAATTATCACTTCATAGATTAGGCAATAGCTCAAAAGGCTCATACCGAATTTTATATTATTTATTATATGTTTATTATACCCTACAAAACAATGTTGTCAGGATATTATAAACCTGTGCAACCCAAAAGTTTGTAACACCGCAAAATATTGGTCCAATCTTTACGAAATTATGCATGACCAATGAAGACCCCTATTGTTTTTGTTAAAGATCGGTTCATATTTAGGGGATGAATGGATCAAAATCTTTATTTTTATCTGATTTTCTGGTCGCTCCAGAGGCCGCAATTATGACCCAAACATCGCGAATTTTTACATGGGGAAGGGAATCGGACCAAAGAATAAGCATGCCTGTTGATAAAGATCGGTCAATATTTAGCGTGTCTACTCGGATGTGGGAGTTACCTTAAATAGAGGGCGAAAATATAGCGTTGATCGCTCTGAAATTTTCGATGAGGATCCAGGTATGGTCAAGGACAACGTCTGTAATTTGCAATGATGATCGGATAATAATATTGGGATGAAATGGACCGAAAACTTAATTTGTTGTGTTTTTTCGAGTCGAACGCAACCCACAGTGAAAGGAATCTGGACAAGTAATTAGAAGGGCTGTACTGAATATTAGTTTTATGAATATTTGTTTACCTCTAGACGGTCAACTATCGCGAAATATTGCCCAAGCTCAGAATATAGAACCACAGAAAGTTATAATTTCGTGGAAGTTGTGTAGGTTATCATATGGTCCGCCCCGTCCGACTATACTGCTCCGCTCACTGGGTTTTAAAGTGGTTCGAGTAAATTGTTCCTTATATTGAGATATTTAAAGTTTTGGGTTTGATTTGTTTCAAAAATATTGTTAAGTGGTATTAATTTTGTTTGTGGCTTTGTGCTATTAAACATGTTTTTTTTTCTAGAAAATCCAGATTTGTATCAAAATCCTAAACGAATCATATTTTGAAAGTTTGTATGGGAATCGTTTGTAGTGAGAAGACGTCATGTGGAAAATTCGAAAGTGCGCGAAAACTTCAAATAATATTGACTTAACGAATAGAGCTAGAGCCTTAAGGTTTGCTATGGGACTGTCCCGACCCATTTAAGGTATTTCAAAGGACGCAGACGTGATTTATAACCTAATAGTTTGATTTCATTTTGGTTTCGAGGATATTATTATTATTTTTTTATTCTCGGATAATGCATTGATCCAGAATATAAAACAAATGGTTTTAATTTTAGTATATTTATCAATCTCATGTCTGGAATTTTTCGTTTATATTTGCAACCAAATCGATGAGCGTTGGTGCAATTTTTGTAGTAATTCTCGCTCTAGTATTGTCAAATGTATCCCCACCAAGTGCTATTTAATTTAGAAACAAACCCAACAACCATTGTGGTTTTTAAATGTTTTTTTTTAACTTTTTTGCATAATTTAAATAAACATGATTCATTTAAACTTTTTACATATAAAAGAATAACTCACGAACCCTAAAGAACATACATGAGAAAAGAAAGAACGAACAGATTCTATGAATTTCATTCATAATCGCTCGTACATTATGAATCCAGAATTGACGTAAATGTTATTGTAGCGAAATATTAAATTTAATTACACTAAATGTTAAGAAGTTTTTATTATATTCTGCTAAGAGGCATATTTTTTGTTTGCAATTTTACCTTTTTTCCTTAGAATTCATTAACCGCTAATTGTTGTTGTGATTTGCCGTTTTATTTCCACAGAAATAATTATATGTTCTTACCCATAGTGTTTCTGCTTATTTTAATTGTTACTAAGTTTCCGAGTTGTTCTTCTGTAATAATTTCATTGTACCCATGTTAGTTAGGTTTTTGTTAGCGAGTAAAATATAAAACATGAAATATTAGAAATTTAATACAGGCTTAGTTATTACTCTAAGGATCACTGTAAACAAACTAGTTTTTTAATCTGATAATTTTAAATTTGGTATTACATATTTTCATTTCATTGATAGCAAAAATTGTAACCTTTTCCCACTGTAATTTCAAAATACGAATAATGGAGCTTAATTCTTAAGTCGCAATTTAGATTAGGCGAGTTTACTTGCCCAAAGTCTTTATTTGCTGGAGAGAGGGGCAAGGGGAATAGAAATGGAAAAAAATCGTTTTGTGTATTTTGTTTGTAGTGTCATGTAAGAAAAAATAATTCAATTCAGAAAATATTTGTTTGCAACCGAATTGCCTTGTATAGACGCATGAAGCAAGTTCAAAAGAGAACGATAAGAATTGCCGCATGTGAACTCGCCTAATATAAATCAGGACTAAACGTATTTTGAAAAAAATAATAAGAATAACAAATGTCATGTAATATTATTTATTAACGAAAAAAAAACAATGAGTTGTTATGTCTTTTTAGGGCGAAGGATCAGTCATGTAAATGTTTTTTATTAATTTCTCTTTCGAGATGAGCTACATGATCGGAGTTGCAATGAAAAGGAAAGCCAGAGAAATAATACATTCCCACCATTATGCGACCCGTTTCGCGGTTGGTTAAGCGGCTCATCAGACATATTGGGCAATGTGGCTTACAAATGTATTTACTTGATAAGTTGTATTTATGTCGAATATTGTTGCGAAATTGAATCTACGAATTAAATTCAACCGTGTCAAGGTTCGGACATTTGGCATCACACCAGAACATTCCTTTTCAGAACAGATTTTCCTTTTAGTGACGGACTTCTTCCATACAGATTACAATATTTTTCTTCAATGGTATACAACTGCATATTGTGCAACCTTAGGCAGATAGGAAGGTGGCTTCGAACGCTAAGGCGCCGGACAACAATCAACAGATGCCATGATGGGAACAAGGGTTCAAATCCCAGCCTGGCTCAAGCTGAATTTTTGAGTTTTTATGCCTTTTTAGGGCGAAGGATCATTCATGTAAATGTTTTTTTTATTAATTTCTCTTTCAAGATGATCTACATGATAAGAGTTGACTTTTATTGCCTTTCGGAATCATACCTATTCCAACCTCTCTTTTCATTTACCATATAGAGTACAATTTGTTTAGTTGAGATTTTTAATAAACTGCTTTGTGTATTGTTTTTAATTAGCATGCTGACACCCAAAGAAATACATTGAAAACAAAAGCAATAACAAATGGAAAATCGTAATAAACTTGCAACAGAATGAAAAAAAAAAAAAAAAATATTATAGTTTACACCATAAAACATTTGTTGTAAAATAGTCAGGAAATTTAATACATACTGTAGTACGTACACATTTACAGGGTAATACTCAATTTAATGTACAAAAATCACTACATGTTGGTGCTCTATAATAAATGGTGTAGTTTCGTCTGGAGGTGTGGCAATATTTCCCTTCTCCAAGACATTTGAAATACTTGTATTAAGATTTTTCGAAATCCTTAAGTTTTAGGTATATAGTGTCCCTTGCAGTATTAATATTTAAATGTGAATACAAGATTATACACAAGGCTTCAATGGTATGAAATATCCGATTTGATTCCAGTTGTGCACATCGTAATATATTAGGATTTAATATAACATGCTTTGGAATGTCCGATGCGCCGTTTTGTGGTATACTTTGTTGGCATGTTAAAGGTAACTTCATAATGCATTTCTCATAGAAGTCATGCTCACAATCCTCCCTGGATAAAAATTTTTTATTATTAAAGAAATTTTGGAACGCAAGAAAAATATGATAATCGCTTGGTGCCAAATCCGCACTGTATGGCGGATGTATTAAAACTTCCACACCAAGCTCCCGAAGTTTCTGGCGAGTCACTGTAGGTGTTTGTTGGTCAATTGTGGCCGTTTCTGGTCAATTGCTTGAGTTGCTTCAAACGGTCCAGTTGTTGACAGAATATATCAGAATTTTGCGTTTAGCGGATCCAGTCCTAACAAATTCATAGCAGAACCTTCCTGGCCGTTAGTCCTGGTTTGGCCACCGTTTGAGGTGTTTCACTACTCTTTGACCACGATCGTTTTCGCAAAGGGTTATCGTATGTGATCCATTTCTCATCTCCAGTCAACATCCGTTTAAGAAGTAGGTATATCTCATTCCGTTTGGCCAAGGCTTCGCAGATGGAAATTCGATCCATCCTATTTTTTTCTGTTAATTGGTGTGGCACCCAAACATCGAGCATCTTTTTGATTCCAGCTTTGTGTAAATGGTTTAAAACAGTTTTATGATCGATTCAATTTCGATCGTTTCTCCAATTTTATCGACATTTTCGACGGCTCAACCTAATTTCTTTTCTTTTTCCCCAACCTAATATTTCTTTCAAACATAATTCAATTTCGAAGGTTCACTCATAATGTTCAAAAATTTTTGCTGAAAATTATTTTTTATTATCATGCGAACGGACTATCTTTTTTTAATTAAGCTTTGCAGAACCTAGTACACTTATCGGCCTATTCTTTCTAGATGTAGGAATTCGAAACATAGCTAAAGCCGAGGTTCACCCCTTTATGTTTGCCAAAGTGTAAGTAGAAGCCTACAAAATGAGAATTATATCTATTATGCGTCGTTTTCGAAAAAGTATCTGCATCTACCTTTAACCCTTTGAGCCCCGAATTTTTCCGCAATTTTAGAACAAAGTTCTGTTCACAGATTGCAACTATCCAAAATATGATATAAGGTAAACAGCACCTCTTCCTCACAGTTTCCCTTCATTGTCCAGATTTCCTTCACCATGGGTTGTGTTGTGATGTTCGTCTTTCATTTGTGTTCTATAGATCGAATCTAAAATAACACAATAAATTAAGTTTTCGGTCCACTTCATTCCAAAATTATTATCTGATCATCACCGAAAATTATAGGCGTTATCCTTGACCATAACTGGAACCTCATGGAACATTTCAAAGCGTTCAGCGCTATAGTTCCGCTCTCTAGAGCGAAAATGGGTTACTAAATAATATACGAATACGGAGATACCTGTAAATATTTAGGTGTAACTCCCACATCCGAGCACATACAACAATATAATTGGTATTAATTTAAAGGTCAACCACTCCTCTTGGATATAATATATACTTCTCGGGTCTATGTCCTTCAGGAGTAAATATATACGCTATAAAATACAAATTTTGTCATTTTTCACACAAAAGTCAGGGTCCATTTGACCCGCTAAACCGGAAAAATCAGTATTTGGTCCATTTCATCCCCTAAATATTAACCGATCTTTCCCAAAACCAATAGGGGTCTTCATTGGCCAGAACCCATCCTACATGCAAAATTTCGTGAAGATTGGTCCATAACTGTGGCCTGTATCGTGTTTACAAATTATAATGGACAGAGGGACGGACGGACGGACACACATGTCTAGATCGACTCAGCTAGTCGAGATATGACGATCGGTATACTTAAAGGTATACTTAAAGGTGGGACCAATATTTCGCGGCGTTACAAACTTTTAGGGCTGCACAAAGCTATAATGCACTGACAACAGTTGTTGTGTAGGGTATAAAAACTAATGCAAAATCGACAGAAAGTAATAAGTATTTTGTATTTACATATATATATTTTATCAGTTTTAGGATTGTTGTACTCGCGAATTTGAGTTATTTGATATATATATTTTGGTGAACATTTTTTGAAAAAAAACCTATTTTTTCGCCGAAATTTTTGTGTACCCGCGATCTGTCAGCTTTTTTATGGGTTTGTAGGGAAAATCGAAAAAATATCGATTAGTAGACTATTCATCATTTTCTGTTCATTAACTCCGTACCCACCCTGCCAATAGCAATGGAAACTTAATTGCCATGAGTTAACACACATAAACATGGACTCTTTTAAGTACAAAACTCATTCAAAGCTTTATTGAAGATTTTTTTCACGGCTCATATTTCCAAAGAAAAGAAAAATATCCGATTGCAATGAAATCAGTTTATGATTTGCATTACGATGTGGATACTATACACACACTTGTTCTTCACATATTATTTCAATCACGTCACGCCTTATGCATTTACAGGTGGCAATAGATGACAACGATGATGATGTAGAAAAGATACATCTATAGATGACTAAATATAATACAATGTATTTCCTGTCATTTTCAAACCAACCAGTTTTATTGAACATAACTACGATTTTTCAAACAAATATGTGTGTGTGTCTCTCATTTAAAAAGTGAGTCATAGTTATGGCAGTTAGTTGTCGTTGATGTTACTATTGTTGTTGCTGTTTTTGTAGTATGTCATTAACATCTTAATTTACATAAAGCTACATTAAAATCCGCCCAACATGCTGCTGCCGCTGCTGCATGTGTCATTAAAATGAGCTGCAGTAACAGCGGGAGCGGCAGCATCAATCTCTGAAACGTCATTATCATCATTATGAACTACAAAACATCAAATTACCAATATCTCTCTGCTACTCTTCGATTGAATGCCATTCACTGGTATGGATCTTTTTAGAGAAACTTTTCTTCTTTGAATTCGTTTTAATGACCCTCTAATAAGAAAAAAGTAACAATGCCTTTCTATTCCATTCCAATTCGAATCGAATTACAAAATTAGCATTAATATATCATAACGTATCGATAGTCATATGATAGATTACATGCTCCATTTTTCATAATGAATTTATGTGTTGTGCGTATATGTATCGCAACAGGTCTCTTACCACCAAGCGAACAGCCAAATCCCAAATTCGATCAAATGCCGAATGCAGTCAGCCATCCACCCCAACCCATCAAGCTGAGAAAAGCATTCTCACATTAATTTTGGTTATTTTTGGATCCCAACACACTCAGCGTAAAGTGCAATGCAGTCATTTCAATTCCAATCATAAATGGATATTGGGATCCCTTTTTGGCCATAGCTTTTGTTTGTCTCTTCCATATGCAGTGTGTGTAATTTTATGGATTTTAATGTTGTTGTTTCTACCTTTGCTGCTGTTCACTTAATATGAAACAAGTGTTTATTTTCGGTTTGGCCTTTTTGGGTTTTTTTTTAAATTTTTGTTTTGTGTTCATTTGGCCCATATCAATGACGCCGCAAATATCTTAATTTAGTTACGCATTTTTTCTGTTTTGTTTATTTTTCCACTTGTTCCAAGCCGAAGATTTACACAAAATTTACTATTGTTGTATTATTTTTGTATTTAGTAATATAAGTTGCGATTTTTTTTCTGAGTTTTGCTTGAGATCATTTTGTTTACTTTTTTCGGTTTATCTTTGTCATGATTAAGTTTTTTTTTATTTACTTACCTCTATTTGTGTCATCAACTTTGAAGTTTCCGCCAGCTAATTTATTTATTAACAGGTACAAATAACATTGACATTGTCGTTGTGGCTTAAGGAGATATTTGAAATATGTTCAATAGATAAGAACCAAGATCGGGGGTCTGCATTACACTGACAGATGGTATATAAGAAGTTGCAAGGAGAATAACTGCCCGAAAACAATTTTTTGAAGATCGTTTAGACGTTTATAGCAGATAGATTTTGTAAAGTTCTTCCATAGATATAATTTATTCTAGGGGTCTTTCTTGTAGAAGTGGTCTAGAGACAGGTTTTGTAAAATTTGTTCATAATTAGAAGAAAAGTTTGTGACCCTCGTTAAAGATGTCTTCTATAAATATAAGCCGATTTATCAATAATCGGTCTATATATGTCCGCTATATATGTAAAAAAAGCTTATAAATGTTTTCCATAGATGAACTGCATTCTAAAAATTTACTATAGGTAGACTACCGTCAAGAGGTCTTTTATAAATAGTATTGCATCTTCAGATCAACCACGGATAAAATAGTTTCTAGAAGAATTCTTAAAAAAACGGTTTCCATGGATGAATCGTTAAACGATCTTCCATGGGTAGAATTCTACCTTAATGTCTATCTTCTAGAGGTATGTAGGAAACCTCATGAAATGCATTTTATAGGTATTCTTTATAAAAGTAGTGGTGTTGTAAAGATAGAGGAGCTTTAATAGGTTTTCTATATATGTCTCCTGCCGATGGAAGACCTTCTATAGATCTTGTGAAGATGGTAGACCTTCTAAAGGTCTTCTGAGGATAGAAGACCAACGGAGGACTCTTGTGAATATGGAGGAGAATTGAAATTTTTTCTTCTGCAATTGGAAGACCCTCGGGAGGTAGTAAAAAAGTGTCCAACGGTGTTGCCGTCTATGTTGTCTATGGATGGCGGTGGTCTACGGAATTACACACAGGTTTTATTGCGATTTCCTTGAGGTATATGTTTTTATCATCTAGACTATGTTTGGAAAAAATATTTGCGTAAAATAATTGATTAAAAAATTGTCAAAATATTTACATTTTGTGGGAAATTTACCAGAAGGAGTGAACTGACGGCTTCCATATTCGAATCTGACCTATTTAAGGAAACATACTACGGTGTGCAAACTTTGGATGAAATACGGCTACTCCGTTCGTTTCAAATAAGATTTAAAATTTTGAAACTTTGTGAGTGAGGAAATAGAAAGAGTGGACCGATAAATCTCATCTTCCAAATTATACAGGCATAGTTCAAATATTATTTGCAAAATTTAGTTCAAATTGGATCGTCCGTTCGCATCATAATAAGAAGGAAGTAATAGAAAATGTTAGGTTGGGGGGAAAAGAAATTCATTATGAATATGTCGATAAAATCGGAGAAATGATCGAAGTTGACCGGAATGTTAGCAGTCGTAAAATCTACCCTGTCGTGTTCACCAGGTCACCCATCGGGAACTTGGTTGGAGAGTTTTAATGCATCCGCCATACAGTCCGGACTTGGCACCAAGCGATTATCATATTTTTCTTGCACTGCAAAATTTCTTTAATGATAAAAAATTGTATATGGGGAGGATTGTGAAAATCGAATACTATATATATATTTTTTTTTTTTTTTTGAGAGCAGTACTTCTATGAGAGAGGCATTATAAAGTTACCTGTAAAACAAAAACAAACAAATCATACAACAAAACGGTGCATATTTGAACCTTCTGAAGCATGTTAAATAAAGTCCTATAGTTCAAATGGATAAAGGATTTTTTTTTTCCCAACCTAAGAATTGTCAGCAAAATGTTGACCCATTTGTATGTTAGGAACCAGAAGGAGTGGATCGATTGGTCTCATCTTCGGATTTGATGTAGAATAGGTAAGACTGTTACTATGTGCAAAATTTGGACGACATTTGAATATTCCGTTAATTTCATATAAAGTTTTCAAACCAGAAGAAGTGGACCGATTTCCTTATCTTCGATAGAAATATTACGATGTGCACAGTTTGGATCATATCGGGCAATTCCATTGCATTTATAAATATTGACCATTTTGACATTTTTTGGGGAGGTACCAGAAAGAATGAACCGCTGGGTCCCATCTTCAGACTTGATCTAGATTCAGTAAAGATATTAGGATGTGCCAAGTTTGGTTCAACTCAAAAGTCCGTTCGCATGATATTATAAAATTAAGTTTAATTAAAATGTTTAACATTTAGTGAGGAAGTTGGCAGAAGGACTGGACCGATATACCTCATCTTTTAAAGAGATTTCAGTTTGAAATACATATATGCTATGTTTAGATGTAATCGGTTACTTCCGTAGAGAGATATCGTGAGATAGACAGACGGACGGACATTTGTAAATCGACTCTAAATTGTGTGGTCCAAGGAAATATGTATATATTCTTATTAACCATAACACTGAGGGTATAAAAACAAGCTTTCATGTTTAGTTTTTTTTAAGCGGTCTTATATGGGCAGAATTCCCTATTTAGCCTTCCATGACATTAAGAATGTCATTACGAATGTATTCTATATAGTGAATACTTCCTAGGACTTATATACAACCCTTCTAGATGTTCCTTAAGATAGTTATTCTGCCTTAAGGAAACATCTAGAGGTCTTTTGAAAATAAAAATTGAAAATAGAGATCTTCTGTATGTGGAAGAGCTTCTAGATGTCATATGAAGATAAGTGGTATCTTTAAGATGTAAGACCTTTTTAAAGATAGAATATATTCTCATGGAAGACCTATCAATTCCACTTTTGGTCCGGTCAAAAATGTGCTAGTTCGAGTTGATATGTGCATTGGCAGGGTGACCTCCTACATTGCTCAAGAAGAAAGGTCTTCACATAACCTATTTTGCCAATAAAACAACCGAATATTAGCTTTGAAATATTTCGTGGATCTGGCTCGTCTTCGAAGACTCACACGGTCCATACGCATAGATCCATATTTGTCGCCAATGACTATCTTCCAAACGATTTTTTAAACAAAATCGAATCAGAGACGTACGTATTTTTTTTGAACTGCAAATTTTTATAACGAACCTGCGGTAGTAAATTGTTTATAATTTGCAGACGTTGTTCGTTCGTGTACATCAATATACTGAAATATCGAATTTACTGAATAAATTGACATTAATATGTTGATTAGTATAAAGGTGTGCTCATAAATAAAATGCAAATGTGTCAAGTCCATTTTGGATAACCCTGTAGTAGGGAGGCTTCCGGTCAACCTACCCTAATATAGTTTTAATTACTCTATTTACTCCGTATAGCTTAAAAGATCAATTTATTACTACCATATACGTTTGGACATTAAAATCACATACCAATACACTATTCACATTAGGTTATTTAGGTTTTACATTAATTATATATGACGGCAAAATGGATAATTAAAAACAAAACACCATCACAACAAGGTCAGGTGTTGAATTTATAAAACAAATTGTTGACATTTGACCAAAACATGTCAGTTATTGATTGTAATTGCACGATAACGTCATAAGATGTAGTGGAGATGATGATGATAATTCATATACGAGTACTAAACTGTCATAATTTATGACGCACACGAAGGGTATTCGACGACGAGGCGAGATTCGTGTATGTTATGGAGTCTCAAAGAAACAAATGCCGCAATCCATTTTTGCACTCCAGTTGTTAGCAATGAATATTCTCGCCCCTCCCCTCTACCAAAATTACATTGTGGCGGCGTTATTATTACTGATGTCGTCCGTTTGTTCGTTAGTAGAGCTAATTTTTACAGAAAATCACGTAAAAGCATTTATCACACATTTTGTTCGTATGTGTAGCCGACGTCGTTCCCAAAATAAGCAAATGCATAAAATATAATTACTATACACATTTTTGTACATAATTAGGCTTTTTGTTTGCTTGTTGGCTCTTTGTTATAATGTGACGAGGAAATTCCATAAATTAATTATTATGCAAAAACAAAACACGATCAAAAAAAATTGGGACTTTGATTTTTTATTAGCCCACAAATTAGATTACTCGTAATTGGTATTATTTTTTGTTATTTTATAATATTGAAATAATTAAATTTATTATAGTAAAAATAAGGTTCGTGTTAGTTCTAATTACGCAAAAGAGGAAATAGTTAATGCATTAGAAGTTTTTTTTTTTTTTTTGAAATGCTGTCTCCCTTGGGATACGACGAAATGAAACAAAAGAAGCGGATCTACGGTTGTTGAACAAAATTCAGTTTTGCCTTCATTTTTACCATCCATGCATAAACTTTGTTAATTAACCATTGTTTACTCATAATTTTGTATTATTTTTTAAATAATACAAAAGTGTGATTCAGTTCGAAAATTTATTAAAACTGAGTTCCAATTATAAATTCTAGTTTTGTGTGGTTTCTAGAAATTGTACTAATTTTTTCGATTGAGTCACAAAATTGAACCATAGAAAATGATGATACATAAACAGTTTTGTAATACAATAATAATTTTAATATAGAACAAAGAATAAAAACAGAAAATCTTCTATAGAAGATTAATAATTCTTTAAATGTTATAACATGCCTCGTAGTGATATCATATATAATATTGTTCTCATGTTAATATACTTCTCTTCTAATAGAAGTCTGACATTCCCATTTGGAGTTTATATATTGCATAACATACTCAGTACGGATTGACGTACGATCATGTGTTGTGTTGTTTACAGTTATCGGAAAAATCATTTCAGAACTGTGAAAAACTGGTTTAATGAATTCTATTGTGACTGCACTCATCCAAAAGAGGCCGTTGTGCCATAGACATAGATGCCGTGCGTGAACTTACATATCGTGACATCCTTGGGTATTTTTTTCACCAGTATGCATTTGATAATGCCTGTCTTGAAGACGAGCCAAATTCGACACACCACGAGTCTAACTCATGGTGTGTAGAAGTGTACATTTGATGAAAAGAGAATTGCAATTTCCCGTTATTTTCAGCTAATAATGTGAACAAAAAAATGTTGCAGTTGAGTACAAAGTCTAATGCAAGTTGTGTGTTAACAGTTGGAAGCGAACTTCGTTGCGCTAATTGATACGTCAAAGGGTTAAAACAATTTTATGATCCAGTTTTAGCTCCTAGCCTATATTATGACTGCTAACAAGCCTGTCAACTTCGACCATTTCTCCGATTTTATGGAAGACCGGTGTACCTGTGCGAGGTGCCTCTTTAACATCAACCAGTAAGGAAAGTTCAAAAGTCGGACGAGGCCGACTATATGATACTCTTCACCACTTTGGGTACATACAAGAGGTGTTAATATCTACAATATCCTGTAGATAGAACAGACATAGAACCGTTGGAGGACCATTGAGAAGGAATCGGGCAAAATTAAATGTGTTATCCAAATAGGTATTTGAACCAATTGAAAAAATCCATACACATACCATTCTGAAATCTATGAAAAATTGCATATCAAACGGGCAGACTTGGATTCTTTGGAGTACCATTAGTATTACATGGAGTAAAATTATGTATGGAAGCTATATATAAACACATGGACCTAATTGAGCAACCGTTGCATACACCATTTTTTTATCACTCTATATTTAATACCCTCTGCCAAATTTCGAGTAAATAGGACAAACATATGCCCTTATCACACTTAATTGTTTCCTCAATTGCATTCGCAATACAAATTGTGTCCCAATCGGACAAATATTGGGAGTTTGGTGTATCATTCACAAAAAATCGGACGAAACTATATATGGGACCTATATCTAAATCTGAACCGATTTTACCAAAACTTAGCAGATATCAGTCTGGACCTAATTGAGTACTCTGTGCAGAATTTTGTCCCAATCGGGCAAATATTGGGAGTTTAGTTCATCATTCATCGGACGAAACTATATATGGGAGCCACATCTAAATCTGAACCGATTTTAACAAAACATCGCAGACATCAATCTGGACCTAATTCAGTACTCCGTGCAAAATGTTGTATCAATCGGACAAATATTGAGAGTTTGGTGCATCATTCACATAAAATTGGACGAAATTATACATGGGAGCTATATTCAAATCTGAACCGATTGCAACATAAGTATGGACCTGATTCTGTGCGTTGTGCAAAATTTTGTCACAATCGGAAAAATATTAGGAGTTTGATGCATCATTTATATCAAATCGGACAAAAATAAATATGGGAGCTATATCTAAATCTCAACCGATTTTCTCCATTTTCAATAGGAGTTTGATGCAACACCATTCACAATTTTAGTCGCTTGTGTTGCATTTTCGCCTTTGTCAAAGAAAAACTGTAAAATGTACCGAATTTTCTGTTTGTTCACTTCCATTTTTGACACCATGTAACACACAACTGAATGTACCAAACAAAAAACAGCAAAATATATTTTTACTGTGTTTGTTTGATCGATAATTTACGAGTACAGCCATCTGCCGAAAAAATAATGGATCTCTTTTTCTCCAACATAATATATTATGTATTTCATCCTCAGGGTGGAGGGTGTAAAAAGTTCGGCCCGCTTATGGTCAATGACGTCTTTAGACGCCACAATTACAAGCGAACATCACAAACTATACATGGTGAAGGCTATCTGACCAACCAATTTTAATGAAAGTCATAAATGATCTAAAACTTTTTGTTGTAAAATAAGAAAATTTAAATCTTATGGAATATTTTTTACTCCGGGAAAACATTTGGAAAATATGCCATAGAGTAGCTGTTGTCCTCTAGCCTCGGAATATAGATCCGCAGAAACTTAGAGCTCGGTGGGGGTTGTGTAGGTTATAATAAGGTCCGACGGGCCGACTTTACTGCTCCCCTCACGTTTGGGTTGCAGGAATTTGGAACCCAAATTGCACCAAATTAAAAATATATTAAATGTGGGCGGAACATCTATATGGCAACTGTTTTAAAATGAATTATGTACTTTTTGTACCGTTATGTACAAATTTGTAAAATATTTCTTTATCAATGACAAATCCAGCGCGTTTAGAATTTTACGGTTCGGAACAGAGGCGAATGTAATGTTTTCTACCACAATTACTAAGGGCTTTCATCCCCATTATATATTTTTTCTATGAGCGTTACTAAAAGGTTTTGAAAGTATTGAAACTTTTAGAATGAATTATAACATGTATATCTTTGGGTATAATGACCATAGAAGGTATGTTCGTTATGCGATTTCTATACGAGGCCTTCTATTCTTCTCCTGGCTGAAATATAAAATGTATATATTTAAAATGAACAACAAACTTGCCAAAGCCTAGACACCTCTCGTCAGATATAATTGGGACATTTGTTGTTGTGTTTTGTTACTAAACCATTAACTGCTGCCCATCCCATTTCGTAGAAATGGCAAACCAGTCAAATAATGCGGTTGCAATTTTATGCAAATTTTTGTGCGAATAGTGTACGTATTTAACGGCTCTTTCTCACTCTTTTGCTGCGTATTCATTCATTTTGGGCCACGAATAAACCAACAAAAGAAAATACTATAAAAAACAGAAAGCCAACTAACGAAATAAAATATGCCGATAACTGTGAACCAAATGGTTAACCGCAATTGCATAAAATAAGATGGGATTTTTTTTTCTTCTGTTTCTTCAGATATTCGAATGTTTTCGAATGGTTTTGGACTGGTGTTGAATTGTTCTTTAAGCACACATACACAACAAAACAAAAATAAACAAAGCATTACAACAAAATCATTATGACCAAGTATTTGGCACAAAACAATTGAGATAAAGTCCGTAGAAGCAGCAGCTATAGCAACCAGCTTTACCAACCAAATTGCTTGTCGAAAGCAATGGAATGTTACTAACAATAATCAGACACACATGATTCGTTGCTACATTCGAGCCGCCGCAGATGCTGCTGTGGCTGGTATGTAACACAACAGCATACGAAACTTAGAAAAAGTAACGCACAGATAATTTTAAGAGCCATTCAAGATAAGGCCATAAAATTTCGATCACTTAAAACATTATTTTCTGGCAGTGTATCATTCAGCTATTCCCTCTGGCTAATGATATTTTCCCCCTTTTCATGTGTTGTTGTTTTTTTATACTTCAACTCTATTGGCAACTACTTCCCCATTTTTGTTCCAAACATCAACGGCGGCGGCGACGACGACGTTGGTTATGGTTCAACAATTTGTGGCGACCGAAAACACAAAAATTATTCACATTTTTTTATGGTCAATAGCAAAGCGGCTTTTTTCTACAATGATGTGGGAAGTGTTTAAAAATAAACTTCATACAAAAATACTGTTTGTTCGGTTGGTTGTGTTTTTTGAACACTGCTGTTAATTGAACTTGGCTGTTTTATGAATTTCTGGTTATAGTTTTTTCCCCAGTTCAAGTTTTTGGTTGTTTTTAAAAAATACCAACAGCAACAACAACAACAAATGCGAAATAACACCGCTTAACATTTATTTGTGCGCATATTTTTATCTCTTTTGGGTTCAGGTTGTTGTTGTTGGCTGTTTGAAGTTTTGAATTTGATGGCGGCACCGTGATAAACCGCCCAGACATGTAAAACTACAACTTAGAGCCAAATCACCAGTCAAGCTAACAGTGCATTTACGTGTAGGCCGTCCTAAAGTGCGCACTTCAAACAAATGTGTGATCACAAAAACAGAAAATAGACAAAGATTGTACAAAATGTTCATTCAGCACGCTGTTGTTAATTTTACATAAAGGCCAAGAAACGAAGTTTGCTGTTCGCCAAAGGGGTTGCCATGGTTACCGTTTTTTAAAACGCATGTTCAATATGGATTGATGGTAAGCAAAAATATTAAAATATATTCGTTTCCAATATCGACTTGATGACTTTAATTTAGTTCAAATTTAATTTAGTTCGTTCCAGAACGAACTAGTTTAACGGCGCTATTCAAAAACGGAATGATTTAGTTCCTTTCGTTGTTTTTCTGCTCTCGTTCATATAGTTGGGTCGTTCCAGAACGAACTAATTTTATGTCCGGTTCTTTCGTTCATCTAGTCCTTTCGTTAATTTCTCTCGTTCAATAGTTCCTTTGATGCAATTGTTCATTTATATCTTCCTGTTCATTGGCTTTATTAACGGAACTGTGAAACTAATTCCTTTTGTGGAGTGAACCAAAAAAGAACAAACCGGTCCAGGAACGAGATTACATAACTCTACTTTAAATAGTCAGTCGGTTTAAATCCTTTAGCCAGGTTTGTCTTTTAAGAATGTAAATGCATAATTCGCCATGAAATGATGCCTAATGTCTAATTCTTAAGATGTCTAATCCTTAAGAACTCCGAGGAATTGAATGGTTGAGATCGTTACAAATTTGAATGTAATTCGAACTCAAATGCAGAGGACGGCGCATACCTCAACCAAAATTAGGAGAGATTATCAGAATTTATTTCTATATATTCGTGTAACCCGGTTTAATAAATGGTGTTAACTGCCAGCCTGTCATTTCTCATATATCAGACAACGTCCATATAATTGTCTCCATATATAGACCACCTGATTTCGTCACCTATGAACCCCGCACATACCCTAACCAAAGGAATACTGACTGAAAGAGGTTGAGAGAATTCACCAACCATCGGTTCAGATTGCTAAAAATATATTCCGGAACCCCAGATGCAGGCGCTAGATTTATTTCTGCAGGTCAAATACCCAAATTCCCAATTGAAGGAGTTGGCATAGAACGCGAAGATATCCGTCGTTCTAACCCGCAGATCCCAGATATAGGGAGCTCACGGCTGATTAGTTGTGGAGCATAAGCGGCGAAATAAATGGTTAAAGCATCTGAATTGTTGAAATATTGTTAATGGGTGGAGTGAACTGTTGGCTACGGTTAAGTAACTACCGAAACCTGAAAAGAAGGTTACGGAAACGCTGAATGATCTAACAATCTAAAATTCGGACATAATACCTATGGTGATGCCAAAACAGTAATGTTGTCGATAGCCACCACATTGTTCTGAAGACAAGCCAGGGTAGGTACCGCTTCTTAAGTTAGGCAGGAATACTAGAGAAGGTTAATCGTACAGGCCGATCTCACTTTTGTCGCCAGTAACGAACCATCACAGACAACTTGAAGACTAAACCAGAACAGGTAGGGTCATCGTGTTGTATTGGTAGCGCTTGACCTATCTACATCATTTGAAAACGTCAACAAAGTCATACTATTTGAAGACGTCGAGAAGAATTTCCTCCAGTAAAGATGGAAATATGGGTTAATGAATTATATGCGTGACAGTCAATCGTACGTGAAGTTTCGGAAAAGAAGTCCAAACTCCGTAAGTGGTGGAGACATCAGCCTGAGCAGTTTAACCAGCAAGTTTCCGGTATTCCACGCCCTCCAGTTGGCATAGATGATTGTACGGTCATGGAACAGTAAGTCGAAGCCTTTATGTAGAACAGTTCCCACAATGTGTACCCATAAAAAGTATTCTATACAACCAATTCGGATAAAACTGAAAATTTTATGTTTGAATGAGAATTATATGGTACTGTAGAAAACGCGGGTAAATGCTTTCGCGGTTGATACTTATGGGGACGTCATGCGAATTCGTTGTTATGGTATATAGAGAGATCGTGTGCTGTATGCATGTGACTTTTGTAGCACTACAACATGGGAAATGTTAATTCCGAAATCGTAGGTAGGAATATTCGCCTTATTTTGGTAAGCGGGCGAAACCTTTATAAATGGGGGAAAATGATACGTAATATGGGTCTATACCTAAAAGAGACCGAACAAATGTAGATCATTCCTAATACCAAACATTGTAGGAAAAATTTATGTATAAACCGGACTCTCCGGGATCTATGTATAAAACCGGACTCTGCGGTATCTATGACCAATATTTCCAGTTGTTACATATTTTACAAGTCCTCCACATTATCGTTGAGGTTATAACAAATTCACATTTTAATATTTCCACAATTTGGCATCTCTGCAAGCAAATCCATTAAACGCCATTTAAAGTATTTGCGCCGGCGCATTATATTTTTAATTTTTTTGCTCACTTCAAAAAAAGAACAACAACACCAACGAAAAAAGAGCTTAGCAATGTGCACTTTTCTTAAGTTATGTGCGTGTACAATTAATGTCAAAATATAAGTTTTTATTTTTATGATTGACTTCCGCCACACTAAATATGACAAAATGACAAGCGGTAGAGCTATTATGGTTGTCTGCACCCCCTCTCGCACGTTGTAGCACAGAGCTGACACAAGAGATATCCGCATTAGCACCTTAATGCACTTATGACTTCAAAACATTGTCTCGCACTGTCGGGGATTATTTCATGTTACACTTTTTAGGCAGACACCCAACTTCCTCACTTCCCTGGACTGAGAAAAAAAAAACTAAAATACTTTTAGTGTGTATGTGAAAATGTGTTTTTTGGGCGGACATTTTAAGATCTTTGGAGATTTTTTATTTTCGTAATTTGTATGAGAGTGTTGTTTTTTTTTATTATTTTGATATGTCAGTTATAATCATGAAAATTTCCACATTGAGAAATGAAATTTAATTATACACCCACACCCGAACTCTGGATGAAGGGGAAAACCACCGACTATCTTGGATCGTGTCTATGATTATGATCTGACAGCATTTCCATAATATGGTTAGCAAGTAAAAGTTGTTGAACTGTTGTTGTTGGTTACGATTTTTATACGTTAGACTTTCAAGTATCTGTTGCTGTGCCGGTGGTGGTGGTGCTTGGCCTAACTTTATTATTACGTAGGTTGATATCAGATTGTTTTTTATTCATGTTTTTTTTTATTTTATTTCGGATGATGACGACGTATAGGTCCGCACTGCTGCTGATTATGGTGATATCTATGCTGGTGGATTGTTTATTGTTTTATCAGTTCGAAATAAAAAGCCATCAACAGCAGCAGCAGTTACATGTTTGCCTTTTATCATTTAATGGCAACACAGTTATTGTGAACAAACTACTTCATAAATAAAAAAGAGAGGTAGTCATCATCAGTCAACAGAATTCAATTTAAACGAATCTTATCGAACTACATGTAATTTATAAAATGTAAAATACTATCTCCCCTCGAATGGGTTAAATGTAATAACCATTCGATTGTCTACAAAATGTTGTTTTAATTTTCTTCGATTCAGTTTCAAGGTAAAAGTTCAGACAACTCTCAGATTTTTTGTTGGTTTTGTTGTTCTTCATCTTTAGTTTTTTTCTTCTTCATTTAAGAAAATAAATTCTGTAATAACGCCTACAATGTGATGTTGTTGTTTTTTATATAAACAATTTCTTTGTTTTTTGTTTTAATGTGTGGTATTCCATTTGTCTTGTTTTAGTTAATAAGCCCCACCGAACCACGCAATACATTAAAACTAAAACGACATACAGATGTATGATATAAAAACATATTGGTGTTATATATTTTTTGTTTTATTTTGTCTGAATTAAATGCACACACATAATATTTTTTTTAGCCGGAACCATTTGTTGTACGCTTTTTGGCTAAAAAGCATAAAAAATAAAGAGACAGAATACATTAGCTACGCATGTGAAATTCCTATAAGGAATTCAGTTTTGAACTTGTGTATTGAAAAGCAGAAACGTTTCGAATATTAACTGTAATTTATGGGGGTAAATGGAATTCAATTTGTTTTGGCTTGTCCATTTATCACACAGTGATCGTATTGTTGTAATAACTAAATACAAATAAAGAATATAATGGTATGATTCATAAAACAAACAAGACGGCATTTTACATATATAAAATAACCAGTGAGCGGAGCAGTATAGTCAGACGGGGCCGACCATATGCTACCCTACACAACTTCCACGAAAATCTAACTTTCTGTGGTTATATATTCTGAGCATGGAAAATATTTCGCTATATATTTACTTGTCCAGATTCCCTTCACGGTGGGTTGTGTTATGATGTTCGACTTTCAATTTCAATATATGGACTAGAAAAAAAACCTCATCCCAATATTATTATCTGATCATCACCGAAAATTATAGGCGTTATCCTTGACCATTCCTGGATTCTCATGGAAAATTTCAAAGCGATCCGCGCTGTATTTGCGCTTCCAGTGTGGTAATAGGTTATTAAATAATATCATAGTACGTAAGCACCTGTAAATATTTAAATGTAACTCCCACATCCGAGTACATGCGACAATATAATTGGTATCAATTTAAAGGTCAACCACTCCTCTTGGATATACTATTAACTTCTCGGCTCTATGTCATTCAGGAGTAAATATATACGCTATAGAATACAGGCACGCTTATTATTTGGCCCAATCCCCTTCTCCATGTAGAAATTCGCGGTGTTTATGCCATAATTGCGGCCTCTGGACAAAGAATGTTTTCTCATCGAAGAAAACCAAATTCGGCAGTTCACCAGTTTCGTCCATGCTCTTTAGCTCTTTTCAGTCTATATTATTTCGGTTCCATCACGAATAACTTTTTTCTGGAAAATTCTTACCAAAATGCTTTTGTACGCTTGTAAACAATATAATGAGCTGTCACTAGAAAAAATTTAACAGCGAGGAACCTTATTTTTAACCATTCTCGCGTCCACCATCGCACTCAGGATGGTCCTGTTGGAATGTCCAAGGTCTGCGGCCACAATGTTTGCGTGCCCAAGGCTTTAGTACACCCCTCAGAATATTTTCGCGATAATATTCAGCATATATTCTGATGATATTAGATTAATACGAGCGAAGAGCTATCATCGGCTGTTATGGCGGCCCACACCATCACCATGGCTGGAGCTTGAGTTTTGGTGGCCAACCGAAGGTTCACATTTTTAGCTAACCACTTTGGCAAGTAAACACGATCATTTTGTTTGTTTACAAACTGCTGGACAAAGAATGTTTTCTCATCGAAGAAAACCAAATTCGACAGTTCACCACTTTCGGCCATGCTCTTTAGCGCTTTTCAGTCTATTTACGTTCTGTTCCATCACGAATAACTTTTTTCTGGAAAATTCTTACCAAAATGCTTTTGTACGCTTGTAAACAATATAATGAGCTGTCACTGGAAAAAAAATTTAACAGCTTTCGGACGAGTGGCTTAGAAATGACAGCAGTCTGAAGTTAGTTGCTGTTTTTTCATCTCACCCTCTATATTATCAGCGTACACATACTTTTAAATATATTATTCTATTATATTCTATTCTGTGCTATTTCTTCACTTTACTTCATATTCAACAAGTAAAAATTGCGTTAAGTTCGGCCGGCCGAACATTATATACCCTCAACCACGGGGCGTGCATTCAATTTCTTCACTTTACTTCATATTCAACAAGTAAAAATTGCGTTAAGTACGGCCGGCCGAACATTATATACCCTCAACCACGGGGCGTGCATTAAATTTTTTTTTAACGATCGGGACATTTATATGTTGTCTATTTTATGGTTTTATGTAATGGTTTATTTATGCTCCGAAAAAAATAGTGTTCCGAGTTGCAGACACTTCAGTTGAAAAAAATTTAAACGAGTTTTTAATTGATTTGTTTATTCACAAGGAATCCGATATATCAAATTGTTGCCACTTCCATGCGCACATTTATATGGGATCATATCAAAACCTGAGCCTATATGTATATACACCGCACAAATTTGTATATATGTCAGCCTTCCAGAACTCTTTTATACCAAATTACAGCCCCATCGATTGGAAAATACCGAAAATGGGATGGTACCGTTCTATGGGAGCAATACCAAACTTTGATTATTTTTGGTAGGAAGATTCGACATCCCATACGAATTTAATCAATTAAATTAGAGCGAATTCGGTTAAAACATGCCCAAACCTCCCAAAATCATAGAGGCTACCCTGAAATTTGGGCCAATATTGATCATTGAAATTTCCTACTCAATGAGAATCCAAAATATAAAACTACAGATAATTTGGTTGAAGCCATTGTCCAAGCTTCCCAAAATCCCGAAATTTGGAATATAGTGTTATATGGGGAATTCCGTAAAAAGGTGATGCCATATTGATCATTTTTAGTAGAAAGATTTTACACCCCATGATAACCTGAAAAATCAAATTTAAGGCCAATTCGGTTGGAAAACGTGTCCAAAACCCACAAAATACCTAAGAATGGGAGTTTCCATTATATGGGGGCTACTCGGAAACCTAGACCAATGTTGATAATTTTTGGTAGGGACATTTTCTACTCAATGGGAATCCAAAATATTAAAGTTGAAACTTTTATGAGAGTAATCTACCGATATTTAACAATCATCTAAAAGTATTTGAAGAAGAAAGCGTCGCATATTTTAGAAGATTAAGGAAAACCCGTATTCCCTTTAACCATACAACCAAAAAATCTGAAATTCAAAAAACGTTTTGTTTTAATTAAAATTTCAAAAGAATTTTGTAATTTCCCATATATGTATATTTCGATGTGTTGCAAACGGAATGACCCATTTAATATACAGTCCACCTTATGTTGGAGGGTATAAAAACCAGCAAGTGAGCAGTATGGAAGGGCGTGGCCACCATATGACACTTTACAAAACTTCCACTAAACATTAACATTCTGCAGAACTGTATGACAAGTCGGTCATTCTCTTGTGTGGTAATATTAAACAATATTAATATTAATAACATGTCCTCTTACGTTAATAGAACTGATATTAGATTAGAGGTTAACCAATCCCCTTTCATACACCGATTCATGTCTTCCCGAAATGAATATATAAGCCCTGATAGTTTGTTCTTTTCACACAAAAGCATTGCCCCATTTGAACTTCTGACAGTAAAATGCCAGGTGAATATAATTCAATGTATAATCGAAAGAGGGTAAAAGAATTTCTGGCAGAATTGTTTGATTTTGATATTCGACCGAAATTTTAGATTTTTAGGATTACAGAGGTCAATGTTTTAACATTGCCCCCATATAAATGTCTTTCCAATTTAAGACATTTTAAAGATTAACTTGTTCGAGGTGATAATAAAATGATCAATGTTATCAATAGATCCACTGCGGTTCCAATTTGTAAGAAATATAATCACTGAATGAATCAGCCCTAAAGGCATTTATTTATTTCATTTCTTGTTGCCTTCTTTATTGTCTAAAGATCGATAACGTATCTAAATTTGTACGACCTTCAGAAAATGCAGCAAAATTGCGCATTTTGTGTGTGTTTGATTTAGAGCCAATCGATAAATATTTGTATTGGAATGTTCGATGGTGGTATTGGTGGCGTACGCACAGTAATCAGGTGAAGTAGGTCGGCCGATGAGATAGATGTGTCTTACTTTTTATTGTGTTTACTAAAAAATAAAACAACAACAACAAAAACACACATTTTATAAAAATGATCAATCGTATCGATCTTTTTATAGTTTTGTAAATTAGGTTAATTTTTTTTATGTTGTTGTAATGACACCGAACGCAAATAAATGACAATTTGTATAGAATACAAATTCTAAGGAATATATATGTTTTATAATTTATTAACTTTTACAAATTGACATAAATTCAGTTTTAAAAATTACTTATTTAAAATTTAAATCAATTTAAAAATACATGTATTGGATGTGGTAATAAATATATGTGATATTGATATCTATAATTTTTAATAAAAATTCCTTATAAAATTTTGCTTTCAAATGACCTCCTTACACCAATAGGTGTTACAAATTAAATGACAGAACAATTCATCTTAATAGAAACTTTTCAAATTATTTGTTTCACATCAAAATAGAACACCTTACGATCCACCCACCTATTAATATACCAAACAAAAAAAACATATTTTACATAAATAAAAAACACACAATGAAATGCATACGCCACAATCTAAAAAAACAACAACAATCTACTACACCACTCGATAAATAAATGCACGCGTTTTAGTTAAACGTTATTATCACCACTTGGCAATAAAAAATTAAAGTGTAGGCTGGAATTGCTCTGTCGTGTTGACAGATAATGTCTACGCATCTTGAGTATATATCTGGTATCTACACATTTATACGTTTGGATAATAAAAAAAAATGCGAGTAGTACACGATTTTATCGTGTCTTCTTATATGAATGAATTAAAAAAATGATAACAAAAACACCACTACATGAAACGAGATCTTGTTTATATTGAATACATAAAAAATGGAACAAATAAATATATTTAGTATTTGTAAAGTAAACAAACACAATGGGAGCATTTTCTTTCTTTTAATAAAGGATTGATTTATGAGGAGCGTGATTTAATACGGAAGGGGGTCATTGAATTTAATATTTTCATATTGCACAGATTTTATATAAAACTACACCGAGTGCTGTATGAACTTAACTGAAAATACAGTTCAACAATATTTTGGAGGTGAAAAGGGGAAAATGGGGATGTCGTTGTAAGTATATTAAGAACACAAATGTCGTAATTAATTTTTAGGTGCTTCATAGCTTTGTTTCCGACTTTTACCGGTTATTTTTCAGACGACTTGTCTGTAGTCCAATTAGAATTATTTCTTCATAACATTTCGTGCGTCTTCTGCCGTTTCTTAAACCGTAAACGAAACAAGAAAAAATTTGGTCCAAAAATATTCTACAAAAATATCGCTCATAGGATTTTAGATGGGGTCGTCAAAGTCAAGAAATCGATATTTGTATTTGTAGTTTTGATAGACGAGCTGAAGGGAGTATTTATAGACGAGATGAAGGCAGAATTTATAGACGAGCCAAAGGGAATCTTAATAGACGACCTGAATATGAAGGTAGTATTTATAGACGAGATGAAGGGAGTCTTTATGGGAGTGATGAAGGGAGTTTTTATAGAAGAGCTGAAGGGGGTCTTTATAGATGAGCTGAAGGGAGTCTTTATATACAGAGCTGAAGGGAGTCTTTATAGACCGAGCTGAAGGGGGTCTTAATAGACCGAGCTGAAGGGAGTCTTTATAAAGCGAGCTGAAGGGAGTCTTTTAAAGCGAGCTGAAGGGAGTCTTTATAAAGCGAGCTGAAGGGAGTCTTTAAAAAGCGAGCTGAAGGGAGTCTTTTTAGCCCGAGTTGAAAGGAACCTTTAAAAAGAGGTGAAGAAAGTCTTTATATTCAAGCAGAAGAGCGATGTGAAGAACATCTGTATAATTAAACTGAAATGTCCCTTTAAAGACGATCTGAATATTTATAGTCGAGGTGATAATAGTCATTATATACCAGTAAACCACACATTTCTTGTTGTTGTGCATCAATCAGGGCTGTACAGCGGATAGCCCATCAATTGCACTTTATGGGGAGTCAGAAACGCTCCGGTTAGAGCCGATGTGGGGGAGCTCGAATTTTCAATGACTTTTTCCTCTCTTGTTCGTTATTTTGAAAATTCCCAAGACTTCAGACATACATGTCAGAACTGAACGTCCTACTTTGCTCAAGTAAAACATGCCAGTTTGACCGAAGGAAAGGAGGTACTTACCATAGAAAATCTTCTAATATAAAACATTGGATTTAACTTTTTTCGATTAACCAAGCGTCCAGTTTGCTGTTTCTTCAGGATCACCTCGATAGAATTTCTACTTTTACGGATGTGAGCCAATTTCACTCATACCAGAAATTTAATTTAAGGGAAATTGAAAATGAGATTTTCACTTGAAATTTTTTAGGGACATTTTTGAATTAGTGTAGGTTCGAATTAAATCAAACACACAAAATAGAATTTTTTGAAACCTACAGTGGGAATCCTCTTAAATAAAATATTCATGATCAAAGAACTAATAGATGTTTATAAATATAAAATAAATTTCTACACACTCAGCCCTATGGCCCTAAGTATCTGTCCGTCTGGTAAATGTGTGTCAAGCTGCTTGGTGCGCAAGATAACTCTCGAAAGATGTTGCAGATTAAATCCAAACTATGCACATCGTAATATTTCTTCCAAACCTAAAGCATGTTCAAACTTTTTTGGATCTGAATATGGAAAAAATAACATTTGTAAATTTAAATTTACTGAATATCATTTGTAAATAATATTTTTTACCAATTCCTACTGTTAACATCCCAAAGGTTTTAAAACTATAAAAAAGGGAAAATAGATCCTTCCGAAAATAGGTTCTATGTATCCACTTCCCGAGGTACTTTTTCCACAAATTGTCAAAATATCGATTTTTCTCAATTTTTACTTCATAGATTTATAGCCTATGTGCTACTTCAATGTTATCTAGGCCTGATAGGACCAATGAATTTCAAAAATGGTGTAAAAATTAACCGCATAACTTTAAACCATTATATGCGTCATTTATTTTGAAAGTGGATTAAGTCCATGTATTCTTATATTGAGATATTTAAGTATTGATTTGACTTGTTTCAAAAATATTGTCAAGTGTTAAGTTTGTTTGTGTTCTAAAACATGGTAGAATATATAACGTAATATGTTTTGTAAACATTACTAGAAAACCAAGATATGTATCAGAACCTAAAATGGACTTAAACCACTTTCAAAATAAACGACTAATATGAGTCAAACTGACTCACAATCGTAAAAATATGTATACAACATTTAATACTTCGAAATGTAGGGGGTCTGCGGGGTAACTAAAAACCAATGTATGATTTTTAAAATTAATATTAAAGTTTTAAATGTATGTAGTTATAATATTTGAAATGAGTCAAATATAAATATAGTGTTAAGTAAATGTCAAATTGTATGGAATAATTTAATTTAAAAATTATTGTTCACCACTGTGCCGATTTATTTCTTCCGCCGCCATCACCATAGCGGAGACAATCGTAAACATTATTTATTTGTTTCAGATTTTCTATGTCAAACGGAACAAATTTATTACCATATCACATTAGGCGCGGTGACTATTCTAATAAAAATCTAAATATGTCATATATACGAGTATGTGTATATGAAATAAACGCCATTAAGCAAACGTCACACGATCCGTTACAGCATTTGTTTTTGTTTCGTTTGGAATGTTCACTGATCTATTTTAGCCAATTGTTGTTTTTTAGCCAACTATTAGCAATATCGAGTGTTACGCATGTTTTCATTTTTGGTTTTGTTTTTATTTCAATACATACATGTGTACGATGTATTTCCAAAGTATTTTCATGTCAATTTCTCTATTTTCTCGATAGATTTGTTTGTGTTTATTTTATTTAGATTTTTTTGTTGCTTTGTCTGTGGTATGTTAAATGTTTTTATGGATTTGTTATGTTTTTTTGTTGTGGTTAATGAACTGAAATAATAAAAGTATCACCAGATTTTTTTTTCAGAATTGATCAATGTTGTTTTGCATACTAATTGTGTGAGTGTGTGGGGGAGGGAGGAAACCGACAAACAATCGATAAAACCATGTTTTTATTTATAACTGATTCAGAGAAGTGTAGTCAACAAGGTGGATATATATTTACAAATATTTTTGTGGTATTTTTGCTTAAATTAAAAAGTACATTAAAAAAGTCGAGTGGGAATATTTGTATGTTTCATTAAACTATGTTTATAATGCATTAAAGGTCCGTCCTAGGCCTAGACTTTTGAAGTAATTTCTTCAAAAAAAAGGAAAGTCGGACAGCTACCAAATAAATGAATTCGTTGAGATTAAGACAATATTTGAACCATTTGCAATATTCCATGAGAAATTCAATGGTACTTAACGGCACTAACCATCGGAATCCATTTAAACTGACCATCGGAAACCATTTAAACTGGGCTTAAATTTCTTAGTACTAAGTAAAACATGACAGTCATTAGAAGTTCTTTCAAAGACTAATGAATTTTATCGACTGAATCGCTTGTCGGTTTGTGTGACTATAATCTGTAATGGATAACCGAATAATATCAGGGAGATCAAAAGGTACCCTCTTTTTATAGTTTCTGGCCATAATTATCATAATTATTATCTCCGACATCTATTTCAAGGTGTTGTAGCTAAAATGTCAAGTTCAATATGCACCTCATCAATATAAGTCCACACCTCAACAATTCAATAGAAATTATTGTACACATTAATATAAATTTCCATATCTACCAACTTCAAAAAGCTATCACTAATCTTTATTCCAAATTTCTCGATTCCAGTCCTATCGGTTCACAAAAAAAACCAAAATGTATTGAATTTGATACAATTTAGTACCAATAAGTACAAATTTCCAAACCTACATCCATCCTACACTACAACAGTAATTTTAATTCCGGATTCGAGCTCTATCGGATCACCAAAATCCATATTGTATCAAATTTAGTGCCATTAAGTAAGTACGCATAAGTACACATTTTCATTACTACTTACAATATATAATCCAATAGATGTCCCTTTTCCCAATTTCAGGCCCATCGGCTTACCCTAAATCCTAATTGTACAAAATTTTAATACCATTTAGCACACATAAGTACGAATTTCCAAAACTACCTACATACCTTGATTGTACACTCCAAGAGTAATCTTAATTCCAATTTTTTAATATTCCAGCTTTATCGGTTTACCCTAAATCCAAATATGGTACTATTTAGTACCCATAAGTACAATCCTAATTACAAATTCCAGGATTTCAACTCTATCGTTTTATACAAAATTCTATTTGTACCAAATTTAGTGCCATTTAGTACACTTTGATAGAAATTTTCAAAACATCCTACATACCCCAACAGTGATCCTAACTTCGAATCAGAATTCTAACTCTATCGGTTCATTTCCTATATTTCCAAATTTCAGTGTTCCAGTCTATTGGTCCACAACTCATATTGTAAGAAAATTAGTACCATTTAGTACTTCTCGTACACATAAGTACAAATTTCCCAAAGTAGCTATATACCGAATACGAAACTAATTCCAAATTTCAGGATTCCAGCTCTATCGGTTCATCCAAAATTCGAATTGTACCAAATATAGTACCATTTACTACACATAAATGTGAATTGCCAAAACTACCTACATCACTTCTACAATGCAGTAGTAATTTTATTACCAATTTTGAGTTTTACTGTATATCGGCCCAAAATTCATATTGTACCAAATTTAGTACGTCTCGTACACAAATATATTTTGCAAAAGTAAATACATATCCGAATCCCTGAACGTTAATTAATTTAACGATTCCAACTCCATCCATTCCTCCAAATTCATATAGTACCAAATTTAGTACTTTCCGTATACATGAGTACACACTACCAAAACCACCGCCTTACATCGACCCTACTTCTCAAACTCAATTCCTATTCTAACTTTAAAGTTTTTAACTCTATCCATTCACATGTTATCAAATTGTGTCAAATGTAATACATTTTGGTACTTTTCTGATATCCTTTGGTATCCTACACTCCTTTGGTATCCTACACTCCATAAATGACCCTCATTTAATATTTAAGAGTTCTAGTTCCTTCGTTTCGCCAAAAACGTATGGTACGAATTCCCGAAAACTCAGCCTTATGTGATACCTTGGGACCAAGAGTGACCCTCATCCCAAATTTCATACTGGCTTCAGCCGTTTCGTCTGAGCGTTGACAAAGTCATTTCGGAAGTCATTCAATCACTTTGCTCTTTTATTAATAAAAAAATACATGTATGCTGACCACTGTACCCAACTTTCGTATATTTATTTTATTTAATTTTATCATTAATCCCCCATTTGCAAAACCAAAACAAACAAAATATGATTATATACTAAAATAATACTCTGTTTATATTTATTTCCAGATGAATAAACCTTGTAATAATGAATCACATCACCGCCAAATAATTCCATTAAAGTGGAGAACAATTGGGAACATTGCCTACCGCCGCCGATACGCACACACAAAAATTAAATTGAGTTTTCCCGTCGTTTTTTTTCCAAAATTTATAACAACAAAGAAACATTTACAAAACAAAATTTCCCCCCAAAAATCGGTTAATTACAACCACCCAAAAAAAAATACCCCAACCGACTAAACTACAAAAACATCAACAAAATTAAATAATGGATACAACAACCTATGATGACAGACCGATCAGCATGTATGACAATCTGAATATGACCAATAATGTTAATACAACGAGCACACCTAAAACAAAACTAAACGAACCAGTGACAATGTCGTCGTCGTTGTCGGCAACGTCATCACCACCACCGTCCAAAACAAATGGAGCAGCAGCACATTCGTCACCCTTTACCGATATAACATTTAAGTTTAATGACAACAATAATACGAATACGAGCAGCACCCCACCAGCATTGCTGAATGGAAATCATCGGAACTTGAATGAAATATCACCACCACCCAATACAGTGAACGCTTTATACTCTACCCCATATAAAATGGCCAATACGCCAATAACCAAACCAGCCATAATAACGACAACAACAACTGCATCTCCACCTCGATATTCGCCTTTAGCAGCAGCAAAAACAACAGCATCAGAAGCCAGTATAGGAAATACATTCACGTCATCATTATCACCAACGACGACTGCAGCAACAAAAACACCAACAACAACATCGTCATCATCAGCTCCACCACTGCCCGTCCAACCGCTTGCACCACCAATTGCCGCTCTAGCCGAAGCGACAACAGCAAATAATTCAACAATCAATGCCAGACTCAATGAACGACCGCTTAGTCAACATTCGCAATTCGAGCTAAACGAAACAATTCACAGTATTGCTGCAGTGAAAGCTGCACTTAACGAAGCCAAATCGAAATTTTTTGGCATAAACGGTTATGCACCGGCACAGCATCAATTTGCCAACGATGTCAATGAATCTCCGAAACAAAATCTATTGTCAAACGTTACACCGCAACCTATAGTACAACAACAGCAACAACAAAAACCACAACCAAAATATCAAAATATACCCGAAAACAGTGCATTATTTCGTACACCCAGTGGAGCTGGAGCTCCTCCAGAATTGCCGCCAAAACCGATCGAATATCAGAATTTAAATAAAACTCCCACGCTGCCAGCCAACAAAAACGCCACCGCCAATAATAACAGTAGTCCACCAGTAGATCAACTTAGCCGCAAAATGCCAGATGGTACAATTTACAATCAGATATCGTTGAACGATATCGATGGTGCATCACATCGATCACAGGTAAGTCGAGATATTTGAATAATAAATTATCATTTGTAATTCCATAGACATATTCGGAATGTTTTGTATCATTAAGCGACGGCGGAGAATTCCAGTTATTCATAGAATAAGGCTAGATTTAAATGTGTTGTTTTTTTTTTATTAAAATAGCTAAAACCGAACCGAGGGTATAACAACCTCACAACAACAACCCCATAAATATATTGGAACAGCTATGTCAAAATTAAAAAATGATTTTAAGTCATTACTAATCCGTATTAATTAAAAGCCTCAAATCGTTTGGGAATGTTATATGATGGGATATCCTTAGATGTATGTATTACATACCCCATGACTGGTGTTATAGTAGATCCTCGACATGTTCCCACGAAATACCAGATTATATTACAGTGGGAGCTAAATCTAAACATTAAAACATAGAGTAATTTCTTCCCCCAGAATACTTTCAATATTGCATGCACATGGACACCTCACCGTAACAATGTTATGTTCTCTTGGGATCACCTCGAATTTGACAATAGGCCCAACAAAATGTTCGGTTCGGTTGGTGCAATGAAATTTTGAAAATAATCGATCGTAGTTCTTCAAAAAACAAAAACCAAATTATATTACAGAGGGGACTAAGTCTAAACATTAAAACATAGAGGCATCTTTAGACATTTCTTCCGACAGAATACTTTCGATATTGTATGGACACTTGACCGTAAACATGTTTGGTCCTCGTAGGCTCCCCCTGAATTTGACAATAGGTCAAAAAAAGGCTCGTGTCGATTGGTACAAAGAAATCTTGATAATAATCGATCGAAGTTCTTCAAAAACCATTCATGAGATTGTCCCAAGTGACGAATATATATGCGTATAAGCCCGAAACAAATCCGCAATCGACCGTGTGAGCCTTTGAAGGCGAGCCAATGCAACGAAGAAGCACTACCATGCAAAAGGTCGCATGTTTCTTCAGCATAGCAGGTAAAGAATTTCAAAATTCGAACGCAATAAGAAAGACTACATAACTGGCTCTGGTATGAACTAGGATTATTGACTTCGCTCGAAAATTAGAAGTATGGCGGACCTATGAAAATTTATTTTTTGAAAAATCACACATTTTCGACCAGAACCAAGTTGGAAATTTATCCTAGTTCATACGGTAGATATGAAGGTGTTAACATTTAGAATCGATTGGTTGATTTGTTTTTGTGTTATCACACATTAAAGTGTTGAGAAGCGCCCTCGGTTTCACCTGTAGCATACACAATAAATCGATTATATCTTCAAGGGTTTTTGAAATTTCCTGTTGATATATATTGATTTTTCAAAACTGAAAATGGGTCTTAATTCCAGAAATATATAGTAACCCTTGTACATGAATACACAATTTTCAAAATTCGATATACATACGATAGGACAAAAACTCCGTTTTCATTGGGTCGAATTTATTTATCACAAGGAGTGAGATATAGCTGAGTTAAAAGTATCCCACTTCGTGGTGGACTTTTGTTTGCGAGTGGACTTTTGTTTTGTTCAGAAAAATCAGTAATTTTCCGGAAACGTGGCAAGTCTGCCAAACCACTTGGATACTATCAAATAGTGTATATTCTAAGCTATTAATATTCGTTGCAGTTACTTCTGTATCATAACGTATTAAATAATTATAATGATTTTGAATGGGTAGATCCAAAATCGATCACGCACATTCTAAACATCACTATTTTAAATTATCAAAAAGTTAATTTTTTAATATGAAATGTAGTATTGACGTCTTCTTTAATTTTTGGTGCGATGATCTGTTTAAAAGTTATACTCTTCGAACGCAGACTTTGAAATACTGATGTGCCTGATTTGAATCATGTCCTTCAATAGATGGCACTGAAGACACTTTCTTAAAAGTTGTGTAACTCTTGTCGTCATAACTTTTGGCCTATGCAGATATTAAAATGAAAGTGGTGTCATATGAAATGTGCCGCAGTATACTTTCTTCTGAAATAAATAAACAAAAAAAATCAATTTTGCAAACACTTGTCAGCGCCATCTATTGAATGGGTAGATTCAAAAATCGAGTATGCAAAGTTTAAACCTCATTGGGTTTTCGTATAACATTTGCTCTATTGTTGGTAATTAAATAGAATTCGTGTTATGTGAAAGGTAAATTTTCATACTTTCTTTTGTAAAATAACAATAAATTTAATTTTTGAATATGAGATGTGGAATTAAAGTTTTCTATAATTTCCATTGGTATGCTTTGTGATTTATTTCATACTAAAGTAGATTATCTTTTCCCCCATTTTGATTGAAATGCGATTATATGTTCAAAAGTTTTACGTTTGGAAGGTTGGACTTAAAAATCTGACAAAAATTATTTGAATTATGTCTATCAATAGATGGCGCTGACGACGGGTTTATACAAATTACATACCTCATTTCTTTTTGCTATAACTTTTTTCGTATTGCTGATATTTAAAGGAAAATTGTGTCATATGAAATGTATAATCGTATACTTTCTTGTGAAATTAAAATTAGTTGAATATTAATAATAAATTGGAGTTTCGAAATTAGGTTTATAAAGTATGAAATATTACATTATGTGGAATGTACTAGGAAGAGTGTGCCCGTGGTTCTCATCTTCGAATTTGATTTAAGTTTGAAAGAAATAATACGATGTTCGTATTTTGAATAAAATAAGTTGTGAAAAGTTTGGTTCAAATCGGCAAAACGTTACAAGCCTTCAAAATGTCTGAAACGGATTTGGTACTAAGCAGTATGTGGTCTAAAATCAATATTTCAAGGAGACAAATTTTAGCCGTAGCAATGGGTATACCCTCATAAGCCATAAGTCTGAGGGTATAATGAAAACATAATTCAGGATTAAAGTTAAAATTCGTATGTTAAAATTTATAAATCTGTATCTGTACTTTTAGGGCCAGATTTCCGTATTATTGATTACAAATGTATATTCCTATGTATATTGTATTCGTAATAGATAATATCGAATTCATCTTTACAATATGATGTCCAGAAGTGTCTTTATTTAACTTTTTGTATTCACATTTTTTCTGTTTTTATTTTCTGTTTTAATTTTCAGACTGTCTATATGGCCACAACCGTACCACAAAATATTAAAGGTAATAAAATCGCTGGACGACATACACCAACTCGAAGTAGTTTACGACACAGTCGTATGCTGGTCGTAAGTAATAAACACTATGAGGGTATGTCAAATTTTGCATTTAATTTTCAATTCTTTAAATTTCATTTTAAATAATTTTCTTTCCTTCTTTTTCATTTTTCGATTCTCACATATTCAGTAGAAATAAAACATCCCAATCCAATGGGTTTTCATCAGCCAAATCTTGCCCGCTGGCTATTAATATTACAAATAATCATTGGTATCCTATTAATAAGTTTATCGATATGGATATTTGTGCTATCACCCAATACACCCACACAAAATAATCCATATTGGTGTGGTTTAGTGGTAAGTCGGTACAAATCAGAAAAAAAAAATATTTAAAATAAATTACGAATTATTAATTTGTTTGTATGTCTGTCTTGTTACACAGCTACTTATTACCGGTATTATTGGCTTAATATTAATACGCTATCATCGGATAAAACGTGATAAGACACGAGAACATTGTTTCATATTTTTACGTATGGATTCATATGTTCTTGCTCTGTTATCTTTACTGCTATGTTGTGTGGCTTTGATCTTTGCTGCCATCCATTATAGTCGCATCACAGCCTCGGATACAAAATGTGAAAGTGTTCACATGCTAATCGAACATGGTTCATGTGTGTGTACTTTTAATGCCCCACCCATGGCCACTAATGCAACAGAATCATTATCTGGTGAAGATGAAACAACAAATGCCACAGAAGATGACATTTTAGATAATAGTTATAAATTTGAATATCGGTAAGGAAGATTTTTTACGACTTATATTCATACAAATATCTTGTTTTTTAACACCTTGTAAATTTTCAGTGACTTGAGTTGTGATGAAGTCACCGGACCATGGACAACAATATTGGGCCTTTCGTTTATTATTAACTCTGTGGGATTTGTAATATCATTTGCCTATATGATTTTATTGGCATGCTGCCGCAGTGCCTCGAAACGTTCATATACAACCGTCCGTACAAGTACCTTTTAAGTTATCTCTAAAGACAATTAACTATTAATTTAAGTTTTTATTTTATTTTTTTAACAAAAAATAAGAATACGTTTTTATTATTGTAAAAGTGGTGTTTAACTTAGTTTTATTAAAAAATAAATTTTTATATTTAATTTTAAATATAGTACTTAATTAATGATAAACAATAATTACATATGTGCATAACATTATTATAAATATTAAATTAACAACTATTTATTTTTAATAAAAGAAAAATTAAATAATATGTTCAGCATAACATTAAACCCCACATATATAGCCATTTTTTGATATTTAATTAAATGGAATGGTTGTTTTATATATTTTGAAATCAGACCATTTGCAGACAGGGTTTCAAATATACAACAAATGTAAAAAACAAAATATATATCTCTTTAAGAATATATGTACATTAATGGGAATAATTTATTTGATTATATTTTCTGCTGGTGGACTATATATATAATAATTTCATTTGATTACAATTTCCATATATTTAATACCATATTGCTCTATCAACCCATTCACTGCTATCCAAACTATGTCCAATAAATGGAGAATCATAGTTTCGGAATTTCAGACTACAGAAATAATATATTAGAGACTAAACTTTTGTGAAATACAGTCGAAATGATAACGAAGATAGAAATTTTCCTTTATATTACATATCGCATATTGAACAATTTCATATCGCATATTGATCAATTTTCGATCGATCCAATCCCTTGACCATCGATTTCGACTCTAGTTATATATTTGTGTTTTCTTTACAGGTTCTGCAAAAATAAAACATAATAAAAAAATTAAAAAAAAGTGTGGTAACGATTTATTTGCGCCTAAAAGTATGCTCTAAAGTACATTTGTTTATAAAGAAACCCTTATTTAAAGTGTACTTGGCAACACATGCGATTCTATTGAATGATATGATTGAAAATTGCAAAGCAAAAACCTGTTGAAAAAAACCTCTGTTGATGAAATTTATAGCAGTTTTCAGTAAGAATAATAGCGAGTTATTATCAGAAGGCTATGGCCAATGCAGACAAGTGAAGCGGTGGCATTTCTTTAATAAAATAAGTTTCATAATAAAATGGGAAAAGTCTTATAAATCAATGGTCATTTGAAAATTGTGTCATATGAAATGTATAATCGTATACTTTCTTGTGAAATTAAAATTAGTTGAATATTAATAATAAATTGGATTTTAAAATTAGGTTTATAAAGTATGAAATATTACATTATGTGGGATGTACCAGGAAGAGTGTGCCCGTGGTTCCCATCTTCGAACTTGATTTAAGTTTGAAAAAAATAAAACGATGTTCGTATTTTGAATAAAATAAGTTGTGCAAAGTTTGTGTATGGACGAAGTAAAAACAATTTGTATGAAATCGGATTAATATATACATATGTATATATATAGCTTTATATAAATCTGAGCATATTTCGAATAAACCTAAAACATGTCCGTACGGTGTGGAATTCCGATAGTACTTTACACATATATTATTCACTTAACCCTTTCAGTGTCAAAAAAATTTTGTCAGAATAAAAATCTAAAATTTTGTATTTAAGATCATATTAAGCCATAGAGTTTAGAAATAATAGCAATTTTCATTTTAACCCTCGGACAGGTTCAATAGTAACGGTACATAGGATAACCGAAAAATCGCAAAGAGAGTGCTTTTAAATGTCGAATATATTGGAAAGGGTTAATTAGGAAGATTGTGCAATATTTCGTCTTAATCGGGCAATCCTTGAATGAAATCGGACGAAAATATATATATATATATATATATATATATTCGGAGATATACCTAAATCTGAACTGATTTCCTCAATGCTTTACAAATATCATTCTAGACTTAATATGGTACGCTGTACGAAATTTCGTCGCCATCGAACAAATCCCACGTTTGATGGACGTAAGATGAAATCAGACGAAAATATATACGTGTGGGCTATATCTAAATCTGAAGCTATTTTCTTCAATTTTATCATGCTATAAAATTCAATTCAATCCCTTTTTGATATAAATTCGGCTTAAAAATATATATTCCTCTTTAAGGCTACAATAAACCTCAATTTTTTGTGCCATTCAAAACGGAAAGAATTTTGCATTAAATTGAATGAAAAAATCTATTTTTATTATTTTACGACATGAGACACTATATGAGGGCATACACACTGCCTCATCGAAATGTTGATTTTAGAATCCATGTTTCTTTGGGCCAAATCCGCTTCCAACAATTTTGAGTGGCTTTACCAAACCAACTTTAACTCCAATTTCATATTAATATTCAACTAATTTTAAAATTTTATTTATTTCACAAGAAATTATACGATTATACCATCCACATGACACCACTTTTATTTTATTATCTGCAATACGAGTTATTATAATAAGTTATAGCAAAATTAAATGAGGTATGCAATTTTTATAAACCCATCGTCCGCGCCATCTATTGGTGTCCGCGCCATCTATTGGTGTAAGACGTTGCCCATCACCATACAAGACCCTACATGAACGCCATCTATTGAACGAATGGTCGGTAACAGCAAAATATTTTGCTTCAGAAATGTCTTTCATGGCCTGTAACTAGCTCTATTAACACAAATAAAAGGATAAATATTGGTCTTTGACATAGAATCGGCAAATTGTATTTTGAAAACTTTTGTAAGGTAATAACATACAAATGTATCCCCCTACATAAATATTCAAATAAAGCATTTCACATTTTTTTAAATTTTGAATAGGTCACGAAATAGTCAGACTTCCTACCTTTCATATGACATACATTTTATGACAATACCTCCAGTAGTTCCAATGTTATGAGACAAAAACCAGGACATTAAATTCTTCATTTATGAAATTTCCAGTTACGGCATCAATATATGGCACTCCGTTCGCCAAATTGTATGGTCGTAAAGGAAATTGAAATCGGTATATATCTATATGAAATGGAGTAAAAAATAGCCGCTTCTATCGACCGATTATACAGTCATAAAGTTGAAGAAACGCGCAAAGAACTTTCTTAACAAAGTACGCATTTTAGTTATGGAATTCAATGATTTGAAAGCATTGATTGTTTGTATGACGATTCATCGTTAAATTATGGACCAAACTGAAGATGTATGACGGAAAAACAAGACACGAGATGTGCCTAAACAGTTAAAAACAGTGTTCCCAAAAAGATAATAGCTAAAAAATCTCCTTAATAGGTGTAATAACAATAAAATGTCATTGTGTGATAAAACTGCAGAATTCCCTCTAACCATTGCTGCAAAATTCATAAAAATCGGTTAAGTATTTCCGGAGTTATTCGAATTTCAATTCCACCATGCTCCGAAAAATTCTTTCTATTCCATGCTGGGCGCCTATTACCAAAAAATGAAAAACACCACAAAAATCGATCTTGCAAAAATGGAAATTTTTTCTACATACAGCTACAGTGTGTGTATGTGTAAGTAAATATATTTTACATTGTATATGTGCATAAATCACATACAATCACACCTACATATCAAGCAACAAGAAATTGCACTTTGAACTGCCCTTTGCCCCTACAAGTATGTTACAATTTTCATACAACGGACATTATGAAATGAAAACAATTTTTTGCCTTTTTTAAAAGATAGATTTTTGTGTGGTTTTTAATTTTCAGATAATAGGCGACCAGAATCGAGCAGGAGGTGTATTTCGGACCATCGTTAAATTGAAATACAAATATCTCGGCAACCACTAAACCGATTTTTATAAAGTTTCCAGATATTGTTAGAGGAAATTGTGAATTTTTATTACACACTGCCATTCCATATTTGTACAATTATAAAGGGCATGTAGGGTTTGGCTTTGTAGAAAGTTTTGGAAATTCGTGCTAATGTGTACTGATTTTGGTAGAAATTAAATTTTTGGTGAACCAATACAACTGGAATCCTGAAATTTGGCCTTAGGGTTACTGTTGGGATGTAGGATTGGTCTATGTAGGAAGTTTTGGAAATTTGTTCTAATATGTACAAAATAGTACCAAATGTGGATTTGAGTGAACCGATAGAGCTAGAATCTTGAAATTTGAAGTTAGGATTACTGTTGGGGTGTAGGATTGGGCTATGTTGGAAGTTTTGGAAATTACTACTAATGTGTACTAAATGGCACTAAATTTGATACAGTTTGGATTAGAAGCTAACCAATAGAGCTGGAATCCTGAAATTGAGTAATAAGATTTCCATTCCAATTTATATTAATGTTAAGTAACTGGTACTTAATTTGGAATTAGGTGAAGCTATATTTGAAATTGGGAAATTTTACACACGAGTACAAAGGGTAAAAAATGGCAACAAATTTTTGACAAAAATTTCTTTTGCGGTCAGAATTGGTGTGTAGGGTTGATATATGGAGGTATTTTTGTAAAAAAGTACTATAAGAGAACATAGGTCCTAAATGGTTCCAAAAGTGTTAAATTTTACAAATGTCTTTACGACCGTTTTTTACTCTTTCCTTCTTCAATATTATAGCATTAGGCCATTTGTTTACTATCAACTCTGTGGGATCTGTGGAAAGAGCATTTGTCAATATGATTTTATGTTGTCACAGTGCCTCGAAACGTTCATATACAACCTTACATAGAAGTATCATTTAAGTTTATTAAATACTAATATAAGTTTTTTATTTTATTTTTTAACAAAAAATAATACGTTTTTATTGTAAAAGTGGTGTTTAAACTTAATGTATACGTTTTTAAAAATATATATATTTTTATATTTAATTTAAATATAGTACTTAATTAAAGAAAAGAGGAAAATAATTGCATATGTGCATAACATAATTATAAAAATTAAATTAACAATTATTTATTTTTAATAAAAAAAATAATATATATCAGCATAACTTTAAACCCCTATAACTATCTAGTTTTGTAGTTTTTTTTTTAATTTGTAATTAATTGTATAATATTTACATTCAAAAGAATGATTTGTTTTTTTTAATATATTTTGAAAGCAGGCAAGTTCCAGACTTGTGTTCGAAAATAACAAAAAAAATTGTTTGAAGATAAAATATTGAAGAAAAATGCAGTAATTTACAATTAGAATATGTTGTTTGTAGTTATTGTGGTAAATGTAGTTTTAAAATAATATGGAATTGTTCGGGTAATTGACGAATGAAATATGTATGCATTTCTTTTTTAAAGAATAATAATTTTAAATTCATTATATTTCGTTAAATCGCTAGTAAGACTATATGTACGATGCTTAGACGAACTAATTTCATTTGATTATAATTTCAGCTGGTGGTAATATACTATCGCCATGTAAACAATACCATATACTGGAATACCATATTGTTCGATCAACCCATTCACTGCCAGCCAATACATGACCAATAAATGGTGAATCGCGAGATCTATAAAGGGAAATAAAAAAGCATTTGTTAAATATTTTAATAATATTATTATATCACAATGAAAGACAATTAGACAAATGTCACGTTATATAACTCATTTTCGGAATTTAAACGCTATTGCTTATATAATAGGGATCATATAATACTTCTGATTTCTTATTCATTTTCATTAATTTTCAATATTATTCGGTATATATTTACATTTCCAAATTAAAATATATTTACTCACCTCATAATTTGAGTTTGTGTCTTCTCGACAAATGTTATTGACCAATTCCATGGGACATCTCGTTTTTTCTCACAACCCAAATAGGCAGTGGTACTGTGCAAGAATATCTCTCGGACAATTGTTGTTTTATCGTTTTTATCCTTTTTCGAGACAACAATTTTACCATCACGTAAATCACATTGATATGATTTAAATGATTTAGTTTTGTTATCGGCGAAACGTAACTCTTTACCCGGTGTTACGGTAGCTAGATTTTTCACCGCCCGCTGTACTTCATTAAGGAAATCTAGGGGCTTAACAACTAGTACATTATTTTTACGATCATCTTCTGGCCAATATGACCAATTTAGTACAACATCAAAAACTTTGGTATCATGATGTAGGGGTCTCTCCAAATTGCCATTGCATATGACTTCGTGCAACGTTACTTGATGGGTGGATAAATGCATTTTGGGTGCAAGTTCTTGGCAAATTTCATAGGCGGTTTTTGTCGGTGATATGGTGACATTCACTTGAGTCTTTTCCTAAAAGAGTAAATACTTTATAAACTGAGGTCGGAAATTTGTGGATATGTTGTATTTACCTCTGTTGTATTCTCTGGATTCGGGTTTAATGTTATCCACATTTTAAGGTCTCCTGATTTTTTAACTGAGTCCGACAATGATTCCGCTGCTGCATAATATTTTTGCAAGCACAACAACATTTCTTGTTCTTTTTTCTAGAATAAAGAATACAAAAAGAAATTCGAATTAATATCGTTAATTCAAATTCTAATATGAAACAAATAGAAATAGGCTCACGAAAAACTGTAAATCTGTCCGATGACTACTGATGATTTCATCTTGAATACAACTTTTCCAACCAAACCACATACTAACCATTTCATCAGGGGACAATGGAAATAGATTCTTATACAATGTTATCAAATCGGCAAATACATCGGCTTCCTTTTGTGAATAGACCATTTCCTCTTGCGACTGATGATTTTGCATCAGCGTTGGTCCCCATATCATCGTCAAATTTTGTATGCTCATTTTATTTTTCGCCTTCTGCGAACTTATAAATGCCAAATGTCCAACAATTTTTTTTAATGTTTCACGTTCAATAACACTAAGACGTGCTAATAACTCCTTGTACAATGGTATCTTCTCAGCAGATGTTTTTAATTCCGATACACAAATAAAACTTTCCGACAGTTTACCCATCAGCCTTTCGGGTAGATCACGCATAAAACGTTTCAATACGTTTGCCACATCGTGTTCATTATACTCGTTGCGAGTAATTTCCACATTAAATGCATCAGCCCGAAATGCGGACATTAATTTGAGTATTGAATTTTCTGAACCCGATTTACGATAAATGCCCTCAGACATTGAACCGTGAATGTAAACGAAATTTATACATTTATCAACAATAACGGGTACATTGAATTTGGTTAGTTGTTGATCGGCCAGTGTGAAACCATTATTGTGGGCAACTTCTCGTATTATGTGACGCCAAATTTTTGTTTCCCTCGGTGTACTCATAATCATGTAGACGGTGAAGGGTGGAGCGTCAATCATAAGCATTGGTCCATTTTCAACGTGAAGATTTTTGATCGTTTCATCGCTATCTTTGAGAACTATTAGGATAGATATGATTGTTATTAAAAAAATATTTCATTTATGCTACAATTGTTAACTTACCAATACATCTTGCTTTTCTTAAATCCACCTTTTCAACATTACCTGTTGCTTCGGTCACGAATATCAAACGTCTTTGTGTTTTCTTCAATACCAACCAAGTTCCACTCCATTCGGAGGTTATTGAATTCTGTGAAATACAAAGAAGAAAATATTATTTCAGAATCGAAGAAAATAAATTGGATATACATTTTCTAAAATATCTAAAGCAGAATCGATATCCATTATAACTTGTAGTCAAAATACAGGTTGTAATTGTGAACTGAATATCATCTGGAGGTAGTTTCTGTTACGATTAAAAATTAGGAGTCAAAATGGAACAAAAACTTTATTATTTATCTGATCCAAACCTATTATCTTCTTTGAATTCCTTAGCCGAGGATAGTACAGAAACTATAAATTCTAACTATAACGAACCTGCATATGGAAACATATGCCACTCAAATCAGTTGCTAAGGATAGGATATAGGAAAATAATAATTTCTATCTCCGTCCCACACAGTCAAAGACAAGTCGCCACAAATCCTTTGGCTTTGGAGACAGTCAAATTAGTATCACTAAAATGTTAACTGAATGCCAAACCTGCTATTTTTCTGTTACAAATATACTGGATTTAAAGATATTCCATCAAGGGTCACAGAATTCTTTATCCGTCTATATTTGTGAGAGAGATCTTTTGGCTCAACCAACCTCAGAACCACCTATACCCCCATGTCAACAACAACAAACATATTCGATTGTCCCATAAGTTTCTTCCGCGCCAGCCTATGAATGAGTCTGAGTGGCTATGCTTATATAAACATGTAGGTTTATTTCTTAGCCGTTTATGGCATCGGTTTCAGTCGTCCCAGAGTTCGTTCAAAGTACGTTTCGTTGGTGACAAAGCCTCTTTTAAATGTTTTTCTGCCCGTTCAATATGGAGAACCAAACGAATAATTTATGGCATGTTATGCTTCAATGCTTTAAAAAAGGCTACAGTGCAAAAGACACTGCAGACGAGATTGGCACCGTTTACGGGAGTGGTACTGCGACCATTAGGACCGTCCGCAATTGGTTTAAGAAATTTAGAGCCGGCAATTCTGATTTGCAAAATGAAGACCGCAGCGGCCGCCCAGTAACGAAGAATGCGGAACTTATCAACACCCTGCTCGCAGAAAATCCGCGATATAGTGTGCGCGAGATATGTACCGTTGTCTTGGGAATGACACTAACATTCCCAAGACAACGGTACATATGCATTTTATCAAGATGGGATATGCAAATGGTAATGGCTCCATCTCCTTCTCGAATGATGTTTATCCCATATATGCCAATCAAGATGTTACCTATTGTAATGTTTTTGAAGAATCGTTGATTCTAATACAACTTCTGGAGGAGGAAAAGAAAACACCGCTACCGGATCGCAGTGATTCATGGGAATATCATGAATTGTAAGATAATGCCTCACCACCTCCGCGAATGATGTTGATCCCATCTATGCTAATCATGAAGTTAACACAACGCCCTCGTTGAAATCAGCACATTAGGCTGGTTGGTGGCTTTACATTAGTGTAATCCTCCAAGAATATCATATTAGAATCAGATGATGATGTGTACCTCAGAGGAAGACAATACACACATCGTTGCAGACAAAAAAGTACCTAGTGGTGCAGTAAAAATACTTCCCACACCGTAATTACAGGAAAAGCTATTAAAAAACCAATCAGCTTCCGCAAAATCGTTGCAAATTGTACATCACAATTCCCATCAAATTTCCAGGCCTGAGCCAAAAAATATATACGACGTGTTGATGAAAATCCCACCATATCTTCCAAAAAGTTTAATTTAAGCAAATAATCGGTCAAGCGTTAACAATAGTTTGTGGCTATATAGAATTAAGAACTTACCTTCAAATAACACCAACCAGCTCTATAATATTGACACGTGTACTTCACTTACCTTCAAATAACACCAACCAGCTCTATAATATTGACACGTGTACTTCACGGGAACAACATTTGTTAAACTCTCCAAAAGTTTTTGCATCCATATACCTCTGTAAAAGGGAAACAACAAACGATTACAAATTTCAAATAAGAAAACTCTCCTCTCCCACATACCTCTCTGATTCTTTGCCCACACCATATAAATGACAAGCTCGTTGATATTTTACATTGCCAGAGGAGCCAGATGTTATTATCAAATTGGGATTTGATAATTGTTGCACATTATTCGAACTACTGCTACTACCACTACCATTTTTCGGTATCGATGTGGTTATTTCAAAACAATAAAAACGTGTCGAATTATCCGTTACCCGACTATTGCTGACACATTGCAGTGTCGTAATGTATTCGAGTGGTATGGCTTCTTTGGGAGTTTTCATCTCTTGATCAAGGAATGTTTGAAATTGACGATCCCTAAGGATGGCTTTGCGATTTTGCATTTCTTTGAGTATATCTTCAACAACACCCGAAGGAAAACGTATCAATGGTCCTTCGTAGCGAACGAGTAGTGGTGACAAACTAGGACGTGGTATCATTTGTAGCGTGACCTTGACATCCGCTGACTTTGGTTGGGTTTTAAAACTAGCTTTCCGCTTCAAGGCATCAACATGAGATTTCACATTGGAAAAAACATTTTTTGTGTTATTCATAAAGCGAGCCGCTGTACCCTGAGAGGAATGTTTTTGTTGCGTCGAATCGACGTTCTTATCCGAAGGGCATTCCCCAATGGCTTCCAGGTAGGAAGGCGGACTTTCACCATCTTCTATGTTTGGTTTATTGAAGGGATTCGGACGTGTTTGTGAGGAATTACCCTGTGGTTTTCCTTTTTGTTGTTGTTCGCTGTCATCGGCCACAAACCATTGCGAACGTTTAGGCGAAGGTTTGCCTAAATCTACCCTATTGGAAGATGTGGTGGGATTTTCATCAACACGACTTAGATATGGTTTGACTCTGGCCTCAAAGTCATCTGACAGCATGTTTTCTCTGCTATCGGAAAGTAGATGGGCATTCTGATGGACAATTTGCATAGGTTTTGCGGAAGTTGAAGGTTTTTCCAATTGTTTTTCTTGTAAATTTGGTGTAGGAAGTACTTTTACGGCACCGCTAGGTACTTCATTGGCTGCGGCCATGTGTGTATTGTCTTCCTCTGAGGTACACATACTTATGTCATCATCAGATTTGGCACAACAACTTTGATCATTCACACTGCCATAGGTGTCCTCTTCGAGTAGATATTCCAGCAACAACAATTGATTGGATTTATCATTGCATTTGAGGGTGGTGCCTCGTTTATGCATTAACGGATCAAATTCTTGTATGATATCCTTAGAAGGCTCGACTAATGTAAAACCACCAACCGCTCCCAAATCGGTCTCATCTGCTGATTCCTCTTCGGATATTTGAACGAGGGCATTGCGTGGTGTTAGTATGTCTTTATTGCTGGTGGCCATTTCAAAAACATTACCGTAGGTAACTTCTTGATTGGCATAGATGGGATCAACATCATTCGAAGATGAGGTTGAGGCATTATCTTGTTCTTCATGATATTCCCATGAATCACTGCGATCCGGTTGTGGTGTTTTCTTTTCCTCCTCCAGAAGTTTTTCTCTCAGAATCAAGGATTCTTCACGTTCCGCTTGCACAGCAGCAGCATTCATGGCATGTAATTCGGCAGAATCAATGTTGGGTCTTAAGTTGTTAATATTGCTTTCGGGTAGTTCTCTTCTCAGTTGTATATCTTCATAGTTTTTTCTTCGTTTGTGGCGAACTGGAGGTTGAACAGGGTTTATTTTACCATAGGCAGGTTCATTAGGGTTATTGTTGTTGCTTTTGGCAAAATCTGGTGGTAACACTGGAGCTGGTATGGAGGGCATAGGAGGTGACGGAGGTTGGTCCATAGAATCTCTGGAATTTAAAGTTTCAGAACTACTGCTAGATAAAGAATTCTGTGAACGTTTGAGTAACACTTTATTGGCTGCCTCCAAAGCCAATGGATTTGTGTCGGAATCATCAGCAGATAAGTTATTCTGTAAACGTTTATTTAAGACCTTAGAGGCTGCCTCTAAAGCCAACGGATTTGTGGCGATTTGTCTTTTACTCGATATGGGTGTATTTTCATTTGACGATGTGGAGGCAGTTTTCATAACCTCATTGTAGGACGGAGGCTGCAAGGCTTCATTTTCTTTATCCTCCTCGGTTTTAAGCATTCGAACACTACGCGGTACCTCATAAGAATTATCAAATTCGTCTTGTTGTTGTCGTAGATCATACATGCCTTTAGCCTTGTTCGACAATGGACTGGTAAAGGTTATGCCAGTGAAAACTTGATCATTAGGTGGTAGTGTTTGTGGTCTATCCATATGAAATTCGGCTGTTGCTGTTTTATCTTTCTTCGTCAAAGTGAAATTGGCTCCCAATTTCTTTAGACGACTAGTGGTACCGGCTCCAATAGAACTTAAGGCCTCCGTCGATGATTTGAGGTTTTTATCCAATTTATGTTTGGCTCCCTTGGCCTTTGATGCCACACGTTCTCCAATCGATTCGGTGAGTAATTTTGAGGTTGAACCCAATGATTTAAGGAGATCACTAAAAACACAAACAAAAGAACTCGGTAAGTATTGGAATGTAAATAATAAGCACAATTATAATGATTCACTATTTGGTTAAAATGCAAACAAAATATATATATATATCCACACACCACTAGTTTAAAAACGAAACTGAAACCGTAACCGAAATTGGTGGTCCGTTGTTATTTTGCACCCACAATAAAATATACAAATTGATTAAACCATGGAGCTGATTGAGTGACGGACTGACTGGCTGGATGAATGTTGTTGCTTCAACCGCTATCGCGTTCTGACTGAGAATGTTTTCAACTTTGTTTTCAACTTTGTTTTCTTTAGTTTTTTGTTGTTATTTTTTGAAAAATGCAGCAAGAAAGCGACAACAACAAAAACAACATTGCTCCAATATTCTAATACTTATGTATGTATGTTTGGATTATCGTCTGTGCTCTGCTCTTGTTTTCTGTTATTTTACAACTTTATATATGTTGATAACACACATTCCCGCTCCCCACAAACCCCTATATTCTCCATACACACATAATTTCATTCTTACAGTTGCATGTCTCTTCGTATTCCATTTAATTTATGTCTTTATGTGGTGTCATCTATCCCAAAGTAGAATAAATTGCATGCAAGAGTGTAAAAGACTTTCTTCCCTCTTATAGGAATTTCCCCTCGCTGTTCCTATACTAAATTTAGATGCTGAGTGAAGATTTTTTTTTTTGTACATCATTCACACATCAACCCTGCTGCTGTTGTATGATCGGTTGGTGGTTTAGGGCGTCTTCAACTGTGCACAGTGTTTTAAATTGTTCGATTAAATGTTGTGTCATTTCGAAAACAAAGAGTGGAACAAAGGTGGAACCTACTGCCCATAGATAATTAGGAACTGGATATTTACATATAAATATTGGTCCACATCATTATAGTTCCATGTAACATTTAGGTGTTTTGAAGATTTTTGCAGCATAATCCAAACAAAAGGGCCATAATTTAGAGAGTGAGAAAACATATACGCATATTTTAGTCCCCATATAGAGCGCCGGACCTATTTGATTATTTTGATAGTCATAACCGGGTATAGGAAATTAAAGGGGCTGTAATTTGGCATTACGCGCTGTTGGGTGGGGTAAACAACTTATAGCAGAAAAATTAATTTTCGTTTGGGTCACATTTTTGTGGGATTTTATAGACCCGATTTCACGCAGTGCATGTGTAGAGGTCGCAAACTATTTTAGGCATTTTGGAAATATACTACTATCTAACAAAACCAAAGCCAATGGAACGGGCTTGGAATAATTAGCGGGGAAGGAAAACCCTGTTGAGCTTGAATCTAGGTCATGAACACATTTCCAGCAGAATGGAACTCTAATTTGGAATTCGGGGTTTTTAAGGGGGCGAACAATTTATTAGCTGAAATAATTGTTTTGATATCGAATCGATCGACAAATTAAATTACCTATTGGCAGAACATTGACAACGAATTACTATGTTTTAATTACTTTAAAAACCAGGACCAGCGGAACTTGGGTGGTCAACAAAATATAAGCTGATTATTATGATAAACATAATTTGTAGGGAACCCCCTGGCAATTCTAGTCGAATTTTTCAAACCGATGTTTTTTATTAGCTGTCTGTATCTGTCACCAGGTTTTCTTCGTCATCTCTACATCCTCCTGTAGATATGAAGAAGGAGATATAAGAAGGAAGAAGGGTGTTGAGGATCTGGAAGGAGCATTTTGAAAAGCTTCTGGTATAAAATAGTGGCGGTGAAGAAGATATCCCAGAAACAATAAGAGATTACGGTATAGAGTGTATACACCTAGACAAGATGAGGCAAAATAGCAATGGGTTACCAGGCCAACTTTTCAAGGCCGATGGTCAAACGATGATAATAAGCTTGCACCAGCTGATTAGTACCATTTGGCTAGAACCTCATTGGAACCTCAGCATATAGTGTCCCGTCACAAAAAAGGAGTCAAGACGATTTGTGCCAACTATAGAGGAATCCTGGAAATGATCCACGAAAAACGCATCGACACATTCTACTATAAAGCCGCATTCGACGGCCCTATCCATCCAGAGGTGATTAAAGCCATGTTTGCGTTTGGCATTCCCGAAATTATTACGTCTATGTAGGATAACTTTAACTGGCACAAGGTCAGCAGTTAATGCCCTTTAATACCGAACGATGATTCTGATGAGGTGACAGTTTGTCGTGTGATCTTTTATATATCCGGAGAAGGATAGTGTAGGCCAACAGATGCTACTATGGTCTGAGTAAACAATTTAAAACCAAGGCCAGTCCAAATTCGCACTTTACAAGACGATGATACTATCCGCAATGTTATATGGATCTGAAGCATGGGTACTTGCGCAAGCATATGAGGCAGCTTTTGGAGTGTTTGAAAAGAAAAATTCTCCGAAAGATCTATGGGCCGATCTACGGTGAATATCGCCATCGAATAAACCATGAGTTGTAATATCTATTCTCGCACATCGACATTGTCAGACGTATCGAGCTGCTAGGTCATGTTGTGAGATTGAATGAGGATGCCCTAGCCTTTTTTGCCTTCTTATAGAAGAAAACTGTATTTTATGTTTGACAAAATGCTATTATTATTAAGACCACACGCTATTAATAATAGAGCTTTGAAATTTAGCAATACATTGGTACTACTCCTAGGATGTTTGGTATAAAAATGGTACATACCAGTCCACATTTTCCGTATAGCCCCAAGTTTTTCAATGAAAATTATTATAATTTGCGCATCTAGGTTTACATCGGGAAGTAAATTTCCCTATCAATATTAGCCCAAGTTTTAGGGACGACCTTAACTTGGCATAACACCCATATATGTATTTTAAATGTCCATTTCATGGTGGAGTGTATAAATAATTCGGCCCGCCATAACAACATAACAAAGTTTTCACTTTTTATTTCTAAATATTATTTGAATCTTGTTTTCCTTGATGTATATTCATTGAATTGTTCGGCCTTCCCTACCCACTGTGCTCCTTAATGTTCCTCCCCCCTCTCCTCGACACTCCAAAGAACTGTCACTGTCATGGGTGTGTCAATAACAAACAGTTGTTGTTGATATTTAACGCGTGCTGTTTTTTGGTACGAGTTGTGGCCGTAATCTATTTAAAGTGATGGTACGATTTCATGATCATTCCCAGCATCTGTTGGGATGTGAATTATGAAGTTGGTGTGCATCTATTTATGTGTGAATGTGTATGTGTAAATTTGTTTTGAAAGATCTGTGGCGGATTTCCATACAAAGGAAATTCAACGAATCTCAGCAATAAGTTATTGAACTTTTTGTGTGGTATTTCAATGTGAGATGTCTGGAAGAATAACTGCATGTATAGATGACTCGGATGGGATATGTGGAAATAAATTTTATTATTTCCGTTTTTTTCCGGAGGGGAAAAATGTTTTACTACACCATCCCATAGTTTATTTTTATACACTGATTTTTGGCAGTGATGTGAACTAAACAGAATGTTATGTATTTTGAAAGATTGCAATCTTATTGGAACTGATAATCGATTTTCTCATAAGGCACAATTTGGACATTAGTTTATATATGACAAATATGACAAATTTAGAAAGGTTAGAATCTCATTGGAACTGTTAATCGATTTTCTCATAAGCCACAATTTAGTTTGTACATAAGATGTCTTAAAGCAGTTTAGAAAACAAAAATATCTTAAATAATAATGTTATTTTTATATATGATGAAATGATTTTCTTATAGAATGCTAAATATAGAAGACCAACGGTTCTCAAGAATCAAAGGTTCTTCTTATAGAATATCAAAGTGTAGTGGGAAGAAGGAAAAATACAGCAAAAATTGAATAAAATTGGCGATGTGTTGTGGAAGCCCTATAAGAGGAGTGATAAGAAAAGACTTTTGTAAATGTCCTGCCCAATATATCTGATTAGTCGCTAAACTAAAGGCCACAATAATTCTGATTACCGATATTATAAAAACACATGTGAATACATTAAATTCAGCAGAAACTTATTATACTCTCCTCTATGGAGTGGTCTTTCATAATTCCTAAAATCGACCAAGACCCTTTCATAGGGCCTATTTCAAAACATTGAACCAAGATATCATCTGAAAGAACGAATAACAAACATACAGGTTTGGAAATTCGCTTAGGACTTTCAACATACAAAAAAAAAGGTTGGGATCTTTATAGGCGGTTTTTACAAACCAACAACCTGTAGTACTAAATTACTGTGTACTGTGTGAAAATGTGCCTAAGGCCACCAAAATCCTGGAATAAAATAGAAATTACCTTACCGAACATCCCAGCTTTACCATAAAAATTATAAAAATAGGACAATTTTCAATAAATCCCATGGCAAGAACAATTTGAAATTTCTATCTTAAATATTGCGAGCTCTGGTCAAGAACACACAAATATAGTAATTTGGGCTGCGGCGAATGTTTCAGTCCTGGTTTGAGGATTGTCCTCATATGAGGACAGCCCTTAAATTTTGATTATTTGGGGAGTTTGGGTACTTTTTTAAGATATTGATAGAAAATTTCCCTAACAAAATCAATCAATATTTTTCCATGTTTCCGATAAGCCCCATACACACCTCATTATTCGGTTTCATGTGGACTTTGGGAAGGTTTTTTCAACTAAATTAGCTCTAGTTTCGTATTTTAGGTGTCAAATCCAATTAAAAATATTATTCCACATTTTGGAATAGATTCCATAAAATTACGAGTTTACATCGGATGGTAAATTTGACGTTTAAAAATTCAAAAAATATAAAGTATAAAGTTCCATCTATTTTGTATATATTTAGATTGTCCAAGATGGGTGGGTAAAAAACATATTCACAAAACATTTCAGTATAAGACCCGGTCTTTGTATAGCCCCCATACAAGGAGCATCAAATTAATATGGCATAGCCATCATAAAAAAATTGTAGATATTTTGAAAGACAAACCCATGGTGGAGGGTCTAATATTTTTGATGTGTTTTTTAACGTATTTTTTTTTAACTCGCCCTTATTAGTAAAATCTAACTAAAATACATTTTCCGATAAATAAATAATTATTACTTCATATTTTATATATAAATTATTAAACCATTGTTTCGTCATCTGGTATAATACCCAATATCATAAGAAATTCATTATAAATAATTAAGTAATATAATATAAATCTATATATACACCCCAAATACTAATTTCAACAACCACTTTTATTACACCCGCATACTAGTTAATATACCAAATTTAGGTTAATTACAAAATAGTTACAAAAATACCCATCATTCCTCAAAATTCAAACCCCGTTTGGGAAAATTTGCATGCCAATCAACATATGTTAACAACAAAGAAAAAAAACAATATTGTGAAGCTCATATTTATATTACTTATCACTGGCGATTGATCGATTCAAAATATAGCTATCAACTATATTTCCCTTCCTTTCCTCATTATCATCAATGGAATGATCAGAAATGTCATTGTAAACAGAAGAGTTGATGTTGTTCATGTTGTTTTGGCAGTTATCATCCTTTACATACCCGGGTGATGGTGATTTATATTTGCTATTTTCCGAACTTTCCACAGAATCGGCTAACGATGAATTCGACGATTTATAACTCATAGTGGACTTATTGAGTTTATCACGTTTAAAATTGATGTCCTTTAAATCCGTCGTTGTATCCCGGTTACAACTACTTGTGGTTGAGACCTCACTGGAAATGGAGTAGCGACGACGTCGTTCCATTTCACGTTCCGAATTTAAATAGGTTTTTGGTGGTAGCTCTGGGGCACGACGTGTTATTTGTATTGGCGATTCATTGTTTATCTTATTGATTGCACCTCCAGAACTATCTAAAATATTTAATTGTTGTTGTTGCTGAGCTCCTTCCCCACCGCCTGAAGATATCGGTCGAATTATTGTATTCTCATAGCTTTGTATTTCATTATTTTGCGGTTTACGTGGCCGGGGAGCTGGTTTCGGCGTGGGTGCAGCATATATTGTCACATTTTCATTTGCATTGGGTCCATACAAATCATTAGTTTCGGTTAGTATTGATTTGTTATTATTATTTGTTGGTGTTATATCATCGTCATTTTCGGGTAGATTGGGATACAGCAGGAACACCTTATTGTTGGGTACTTTTTCATTGTTGTTGGCATTATTTTGTAAATTTTCCGATTTAATATTTAGATTTTTATTGATTAGTTCGACGGCCACATTTTCATATTCACTTTTACGCAGTTCAGGATATAGACGACGTGGTGCCGGCACCGGACGCACCGTTTGTTCCTTATCCATGGTGGTCAAGCACTGCAATGAGAAAAAAGGAAATGATAATTAATTAATGTTGGTTGAGAAAAATTTTAAATGTATAAAAAATGTTGTTAAGTTCGGCCGGACCGATGTTTATATACCACCGCCCAGGAAAGATTACATGGGAACTATGCCATTGTATATTGCCATTAAGTACGCTATTTATCCTCTTTATGTTTTCCATATACCAAAAATAAGAGCGGAATTTACGAAGTGTTTAATCTAGAGATAAGTAAATCGACCTTTGAATAATCGACTTTTTGTATTGAAAAGTCTAAAAATCGAAGTCGACTTTTGATCTTTGAGGAAATCACAAAGCCGAATTTTCAAGATCGACTTCCGATCTTCTTCATAAAATTGCTCAAAAATAGCACATTCTAGAACTTTATTTTATATGTTGAAAACAATTATTTAAAAAAAATAAATTTTCAGTCGATTTTGCTTTGTCGGTAAAAGTCGAAAACTGATTTTGAACCGATTTGAAAAAATCGAAAAGTAAATTTTTTACTAAGAGACAAAAATTGACTTTTTGGTAAGCGGCAAAAAATTGTATTGAATATTTTCATAATTTCATTCATAGTTTATTTTTTTCATATTTTTGATGTTCCTCGTTTAGAATAAAAGTAAAAATTCTTATAGTCATGAGAAAACCACTATTTTTCTCCAAAAAATTAAAACTTTTCATAAATATTAGAATTATTTTCCTACTTTTATATTTTTACACTATTTTCGCGCATATTTTCCTTTCTCTATCTGTCTCTTTACAAAAACAAATGTATTACTCTCAAAACACCACCAGCACTCATTGTTCGGCAGTGTTTTGTTTTGACATCATCCTCCGCCTCTCTCTCTCTCCTGACTTGTTGTTTTGTTAGTTTTGCAACCGTTTAACTATTGTTTCATTTGCTAACCTTCATCTCTCTACTCACTCGGTTGTGTGCTTAGTTTTGCATTGTGTTATAAAATTCTCATATGTATTTTCCAAATTATTTCGATATAAATAATAAATACAAAATATAAAACAGGTGTTGATACGAACAACAAGCCCAACCGAACGGTTATCACTGTATATGATTGTTCTACTGACGCAGAACTGGAACATGTATGTAAATTAGAGGAAATGAGACAAGACGTAACAAAAAAGAGAAAACATAAACACACTCTTCAAAGTTGTTTTCTTTTCACTCTGACAAGGATCCCGTATTTTAAGTTTTATGAATTGCATTCATAAAATGCAGAAATCTCGTCATTGGCAATACTTTCTGAACACTATTGGCAACACATTTATGATGCTATAATGATTCTACTTTTGTTCAAAATTGATCACAAATTCTCAATAGGATTATAATCTAGGCTTTGAGGGAGTGTTTTGAGGTATTTGGAATAGTTATAAAGGATCCAGCGCAGTACGTTTGGAATCATTATTCTGTTGAAAGATAAAGACGCACGAGATCTCCATTATGACTGACCTTTTTAGGCTGCTTACAAATAGAATACCTTCTTTAAACCTTCTGTAGAAGAACAGTCTACTATACGTAACACCTTCATAATTGAACACCTGAAATTGAATATGTGGAAATATCATCTTGGAGGAAGTCCACTAAACAAATGCCGCCGTAATGATAATTTTTACATATATTGAACACCTTCTACAGGACCAATTGTGGATTATTTATATGTATAAGATTCTCTGAAGAATATATATAGGAACCATATCTATACCAGACAAGACATAAATAATAGACTCATGTTGTAAAGATAATCGATTTACAACACAAAAACAATTTATTATGTAAAAAAAAAATCAATATGTGTTAAGTAATTAAATTTGAAATATAATCTTAGTACTCAGCACAACAAATCCTTGGTATCATCATCATGACTCCTTCAATAATAATAAAGGGTTATAAGATCTACCTATAATTACATGTACTAATTAAAATCTACCATAAGCCACCTACCTGCTAGAATTATGTGGTGCTAAGCCAGAATTTCGTTTTTGTTTAACCCTTAATCCAGTAATAATACAAGGTAAGATAGGTAAGAAGAATAATGGACATAATCCATTTTATGACCTCTAATCGATTAGTTATATTTTCCAAATATTGGGCAATACAATTGTGCAAGCCAGGTCGATATAAATGAAGAACGCCAGCCAGGTAAATACCTACAGAGGTTCCACTTTAAGAGTGACCCGCCATCACACATATAAATATTATTACAGCTCACGGAAAGTCAGTCATTTGCTATTGGAATTGCAAGGCGATTACACAATTTGTAAGAACACCAGAAAAACATGAGTCCGATTCTAAGTGAAACTCATTCCTCATCCTCGAATAAGAATGCTAACAAAGATACCGCGGATAATGTCATGAAATCCATGATTGGTATTTTCTTTGTCATTGTAAAAGTAGTGAAAATTGTATACGAAGCTTTGAGTTTACCCAACGATCAAGAAGGCATTAAATTGAAAAGTCAAAGTCCCCGGCTTATGATTACAGCATCATTGCAGTCTTTGTCGCCATCCGTGGCTGCCACAGAATTTCAAAAGTTGCACATCAGAAGACATAAATGTCGTACATGTGAACGTCTGAAATGCAAATCAAGGACTACAAAGACAATACAAGAACAATTGGAAGCGGCTACAATGCAAAGCTCAATATCATCATCGTCGTCTGGAACTTCATCCACGACATCAACAACATCGTCGTCATCAAACACTGCCGATATCAATATCAAAAAATCATCATTGCTAAAGGTCAAATCAAGTCAATCGACGAATAGCGATGAAATGACAGATATGAAAAAATCCGTAACATTCAATATGGAAAATAATACAATAAAACTAATCGAGAGCATAAAAGAGCCCAAGTCCGATCTACAAAAATCGTTGGCACAAATTAAACTTAAAAGGGAACAAAGAAAGCGAGCATTGAAAGTTCAAAACACTCACAACAAGACGGAGGCATCGAAAACAATTCCTTCTTCCACTGAAGGCCTGATAATGGAGAAAACACTTCTCTTGACTATCACATCCAATAAAAACCTTGACAAAACAACAACCACAACATCTAGTGAAAGTCCACGAACTCCTGTTGGCTATGTTTTCAATAAGAAACAAATCAACACTTTCAATAAAGATGACATTGAAAGTGTTGAAAAATCATCAAAAGTAAAAGTGGAAATTTATCGCATCGAACTACTGCATCACTTACTGACCATGCACAAGGCCCCACCACCAACGCCAGCACGCAGACGTTTAGATTTTGAAGTGAATCCTTATTAAATTATTTGAAAAATGTTGTTCAATAGAATTAAAATTGTTATTTAGCCATAGTATTTATGAAATATTGTAGATAAAAATGATTGTAAATATATCGATTGTGTGTGTTTTATTATTTAATTTATTGGGAATTTAAAAATGCGTGATGGGGATAGGACCAAATATTATATCTTATACCGATTTGGGTGTGTTAATGATATGCTTTTGGGATTTAGATTGCATATTATACATGATTGGTGCACCATTTCATCGGACTCCACTCACGTAGCCGATCGGACTGACAGAGCAATTTAATATAGGATCTAAATCCAAACGAAAGTGAATCAGATTGTTCGGATAAATGTGAGACCTTTACTCTGAGTCTCATGAAAAATTAAAGCGTTTATTTATTCATCAATAATAGACTGAATAAAATAATTCTTTTATTATATGAACAGTGTTCATAAAGTGTTGCCAACGTCGACATTTCTGCATTTTATGAATGCAATTCATAAAACTTTAAATACCGATTTCTTGTCAGAGAGAGTGAAAACAAGAAATCAGAGAGAAAGTGTGAGTTTGGTGGTGGTGGCGGGTTTCTATGGCCAGCAATTCTTTGTCGTTTTAATTTTTCTATTTTGACTTTATGTCTTCTTCGTAGTGTATTGTCTCGTTTATTCTTATTTACTTCCATGTTCATGTTCTACGTCATTAGAACAACTCTTTACAATGTTCAACCTTTAATTGGGCTTGATATCAATTGTTTATATCAAAATAATTAGGAAAATACATATGCGAATTTTGTAACACCAATGCATAGGTCGGTAAGAGTGAAATAAAGTAGCAATGGAATACAAAACTAGTCACAATCGAGTGAGAGGAAAGTTGGCGGTTGTTAGCAACAGAAACAGTAGTCATATAAACGGTTGCAAAAATAACAAACACTATGTAAGGGGAGAGGAGGAGTACGATACCAAAACACAGCCCAAAAATAAATGGTGTTTGTGTTTTTTTATTGTGTCTAAAAAAAGTGAGAGATAGAGAAAAAATGAGTGGAAATAGTGATAAAGTACAGCGAAGTTGGAAAATAGTTGTGATATTAATGAAATGTTTACAGTTTTTGGAAATTTGTAAATTTTATGAAAATATTCATTAAACGATTTTTCTTTTATCACCTCATTGGTAGAGGAAAGAGGGAAACGTCAGCGGAGACCGAGTACGACTGTTTGTTTCGGCCAAAAATCAAACGGAACGGTAATCAGAACAACATTGCCATATAAATCCAGTGAGCGGACCAGTATAGTCGGGCGGAGCCGACCATATGATACCCTACACAACTACCACGAAAATCTAACTTTCTGCAGTTCTATATTCTGAGCCTCGGCTATATTTCGCGATATTTGCACCCTCTTGAAACTCCAGGAAAATTTCCTAGCCATCAACGCTACATTTCCGCCCTCTAGTGTGGTAATGGTAATACATATTTTTGATATTGTTTATCAGCACAGTAGACTCCTGTAAATATTAACACCCGAGTGGATAATATTGGTATCAACTTAAAGGTCAACCACTCATCTTAGATATACTGTTGTCAACTTATTCGATCCATATCCTTTTGGGGTAAATATATACGCCATATAATGCAAGTCAGAGTTCATTTGACCCGTTAAATATTGGCCGATCTTAATCAAAACAAATTTTTGGCCCGATCCCCTTCTCCATCATGTTCGAATCACAATTACGTCCTCTGAAGCGACCAGAAAAACGGACAAAAATTAGGTATTTGGTAAATTTCATCCCTTAAGGGAACTAGGATTATTGACTTCACTCTAAAATTAACAAAATGGCCGACCTTTGAAAAAATATTTTTGGAAACTCGCCGATTTTTGAACAAAAACCAACTTAAAAAATAAGGAAGATCTTCACCGATTGGCTTTATCCTAGTTCATACGATAGCTATACACTCACAGAGAAGCGTGTAAAAATTTGGAATCGATTGGGTTATTAGTTTTTGAGTTATCGTGCCCGCCATTCGCAAAAGAGAAAAACGCGTTTAAAGTTTGAGAAGCCCTTTAGGCGTCACTTGATGCTGACACAAGAAATCTTCAAGAGTTCTTGAGATTTTCACTTGGAATTTTGTAGGGACATTCTTGAATTAGTGTAGATTCGAATTCAATAAAAAAAAATTACCCCGAAAATGGAGGGGGGTTCCCCTTAAATAATAATGGATCATTTCCAAAAAAATAGGGGACTGCACAAAACTATAATACCCTGACAACATAGTTGTATAGGGTATGAAAATTTGTTCAAGTCTGAAAAATTTTAAACCGAGATTTTATGAAGGCTGTTCAAAGGGGACCCACATTCAAATGTGACCCCCTTCCTATAACCCGTGGCAATTTTTTAAAAATTCATCGCTGTCGCACGTTTTGTCCCCAAAATTATCCGTAATCAGCAATCTCTCTCTGGTAGTAATTCGACGATTATCCAAAATACTCTTCGTCACTGCTTCAATATTTTCATCGGTTGGCTTCTTTGCCTTCCTTAAAATCTAAAAATAGATTTTTTTATTAAATCGAACCTACACTTATTAAGGAATGTCCCTTTAAGTGAAAATCTCAACAAATCTTAAATATAGCCGATTGTTAGCATCTTGTTAGCATCAAGAGTGCTTCTCAAACTTTAAACACGTTTTTCTCACAGCAATGCTTTTACGAATGGTAGGTACGATAACTCAAAAAATAATAATCCATCCGTTCAAAATTTTAACACCATATTCTGTACATACATAGCTATCGTATGAACTAGGATAAATGGAATCGGTCAATATATTTCTTATTTTCTCACTTGGTTTGTGGTCATAGGAAGGACATTTTTTTAATGTCAAAAACAAACAAAAAGACTGGCACAATAACATTTTGTCAATTTATGTTCTTCTTTTTTAAGTCTTCAACATAATATTATTGTATACTTATTTGTCAGCCGGTTGAAACTCGTCGAAATTTTAAATTGAGTTTGGAGGGATGGAGTTGCTTGACCATAACATGATTAATGCTCCATTTATATGAATCGAGCTACAGCAACGCCCAAAACCTAACCGCCTGCCTCGCACATCTCCAAATCATATTGGGGGAAGGCTTCACAAAAGTTCGCAACGCGAAGAGTTCCATTGTATCCTCTAGATTTAAAAACCAGAATAATAACAGAGTGTCAAAAAATTGAAGACTGTGAAATTTAAAGGATTTACATGGCATAAGGCGTATTCGTAGAAAACCCGTTAAATACGGACAATCTAATATGACTGATGTTACCAACATATGCAACAAACATATGTACCAACAGGTACAAGATTTAATCATATCCCCTCTTTCATCAATAAATTTAATATTAGACTAAAAGTCAACAATCCATAAACTACAAATTTGCCGGGTCATGTCTTCTGGCCTGAACCTATACGTGTTAATATTGACATAAATGTTTTTTTTTTCATTTGACCGGAAAAAATGACGGATTATCATCAAAAGAGCATTATATATTGGCTAGATCCCCTTTTATGTGTAAAATTTCTTTACGTTCGGATCTTAATTGTGAATCGTTAATCAGGCAAAAATACATTTTTGGTAAATTTCAATCCCTAAATATCATCCAATTCCTACCGAAAAATATTGACCTACTATTATTAAAAGAGTCATGATTATTCCTCTTCTCCATGGCGTTCGGGTCATTGTTGTCGCCTCTAGAGCGACCAGAAAACAGCATTAAGTACGACCGGGCTGACTTGTTTACATGGCATAGCCAAAACATAGAAATATTTCTGCAAAAATGTTTGTCACCCTCCAAGAACCAAACTTAAAACCACCAAAAATGGATCGAAACCTATGTCAAAACGTTGGTCTATATTAATATGATTTTTTGGCATAAACTTTTTTTGTATGCCAAACCCGGAATTCCAAATTTCGACAATTTTTTCATTACACTATCACGCATTCAAAAAACGTTGCATTTTTGAAAAAACTCACATTTTCAAATTCAAAATCTTCTTGTCCTTATTGAACAACCCTCGCAACACAGGATATTATAAACGGAAACGTACCCTTTTATGGCGCACACGACGAACATCTAAATCCATACCGCTTGCTGTTCTGTTTTGCTATACTTATAACACATATTTTTACCTTTTAGTCCACAAAATAATTTCTGCGAATTTGCAACGAATTCTTATTTTTTATACTAAAGTGTCAAATGTTGTAGAAACGGCGTTTATGACTTCTACTTCTTCTTAGAATAGAAGGAGCCAAAATTGTAAAAACTGTTTTACGATACCAGATCACATTAATAGTTTTATTAAACAATGGGAACCGTGCGAAAGATGTACTTGAGTTAAATGACCTTTGCAGGTAGTTAGTAAGTGTGCACTTAACGCCACTTCAGTAGTGTGTGCAGTATGTTGCAAATATCAAGCGTGACAATACTGATGAAATATGTATAGAAATTTCATAAAAAATTAAATACTGATCGATAAATCTTTTTTTTTTGTGATGAATTATATTTAGTAAAATGAAATAAAATGCATACATGTTTAATCGATAAACATTGGTATAATTGTTTTAAAATTCGATTCAACGCATACCGATATTTTCCGACGAATAAACGGCAACTAACTTGTTTAGGATAATTTTATGGGAAATATTTCGGACAATCTGGCAGTTCTCCAATTTCTATAACTTTTGAAATCGTAGGGAAATATTATCTTTTCGGGGTCAAGGTAAATATGGTGAAGGAATTACAATGTGCAGAGTTTCAATCAAATCGCATATAAGTCTTCGAAAACACCCTTTTGTGGAGATTATGAAGATGAAAAGTTGTGAAGATTGATATATAAAAGTGATACGAAATACTTATATGTATTTAACATTACTGACCAATTCCGAAATCCTGAACAATTCTGTCAGGTCAAAACTTATGATGAGAATTCCTCATTGAATGTAGGTTTCGACATGATTCGAACTGGGTTTTATTATAGACAAAATTTCAAATTGATCATTTTCAGCTCTTTACAGGCTCACTTTAACTCGTCTCAGCTCGTCTATATATAAATTCCCTCATATATAAAAACTTCCTTCAGCTCATCAACAACGACTTCCCTCTGCTCGTCTATGAAGATTTCCTTCAATTCTATGAAGCTCGTCTATAAGACACCCTTCAACTCATCTATAAAGATCTCTCTCCCCTATAAAGTCCTAAAAATGTTGCTCGTCTATAAAAACTCCATTCAGAATCCCTTCAGCTCGTCTATAAAGACTCCCCCACTTCTGCTTGTCTATAAAGACTACCTCACTTCTGCTCGTCTATAAAGACTCCCTTCAGCTCGTCTATAAAGACTCCCTCACTTCAGCTCGTCTATAAAGACTCCCTCACTTCAGCTCGTCTATAAAGACTCCCCCATTCTGCTTGTCTATAAAGACTACCTCACTTCTGCTCGTCTATAAAGACTCCCTTCAGCTCGTCTATAAAGACTGCCACACTTCAGCTCGTCTATAAAGACTCCCACACTTCAGCTCGTCTATAAAGACTCCCACACTTCAGCTCGTCTATAAAGACTCCCACACTTCAGCTCGTCTATAAAGACTCCCACAATTCAGCTCGTCTATAAAGACTCCCACAATTCAGCTCGTCTATAAAGACTCCCACAATTCAGCTCGTCTATAAAGTCTCCCTTCAGCTCGTCTATAAAGGCTCCCTTCATCTCGTCTATAAAGACTCCCTTCAGCTCGTCTATAAAGACTCCCTTCAGCTCGTCTATAAAGACTCCCTTCAGCTCGTCTATAAAGACTCCCTTCAGCTCGTCTATAAAGACTCCCTTCAGCTCGTCTATAAAGACTCCCTTCAGCTCGTCTATAAAGACTCCCTTCAGCTCGTCTATAGAGACTCCCTTCAGCTCGTCTATAAAGACTCCCTTCAGCTCGTCTATAGAGACTCCCTTCAGCTCGTCTATAGAGACTCCCTTCAGCTCGTCTATAGAGACTCCCTTCAGCTCGTCTATAGAGACTCCCTTCAGCTCGTCTATAGAGACTCTCTTCAGCTCGTCCATAGAGACTCCCTACAGCTCGTCTATAGAGACTCCCTTCAGCTCGTCCATAGAGACTCCCTTCAGCTCGTCTATAAAGACTCCCTTCAGCTCGTCTATAAAGACTCCCTTCAGCTCGTCTATAAAGACTCCCTTCAGCTCGTCTATAAAGACTCCCTTCAGCTCGTCTATAAAGACTCCCTTCAGCTCGTCTATAAAGACTCCCTTCAGCTCGTCTATAAAGACTCCCTTCAGCTCGTCTATAAAGACTCCCTTCAGCTCGTCTATAAAGACTCCCTTCAGCTCGTCTATAAAGACTCCCTTCAGCTCGTCTATAAAGACTCCCTTCAGCTCGTCTATAAAGACTCCCTTCAGCTCGTCTATAAAGACTCCCTTCAGCTCGTCTATAAAGACTCCCTTCAGCTCGTCTATAAAGACTCCCTTCAGCTCGTCTATAAAGACTCCCTTCAGCTCGTCTATAAAGACTCCCTTCAGCTCGTCTATAAAGACTCCCTTCAGCTCGTCTATAAAGACTCCCACACTTCAGCTCGTCTATAAAGACTCCCACACTTCAGCTCGTCTATAAAGACTCCCACACTTCAGCTCGTCTATAAAGACTCCCACACTTCAGCTCGTCTATAAAGACTCCCACACTTCAGCTCGTCTATAAAGACTCCCACACTTCAGCTCGTCTATAAAGACTCCCACACTTCAGCTCGTCTATAAAGACTCCCACACTTCAGCTCGTCTATAAAGACTCCCACAATTCAGCTCGTCTATAAAGACTCCCTTCAGCTCGTCTATAAAGGCTCCCTTCATCTCGTCTATAAAGACTCCCTTCAGCTCGTCTATAAAGACTCCCTTCAGCTCGTCTATAAAGACTCCCTTCAGCTCGTCTATAAAGACTCCCTTCAGCTCGTCTATAAAGACTCCCTTCAGCTCGTCTATAAAGACTCCCTCACTTCAGCTCGTCTATAAAGACTCCCTCACTTCAGCTCGTCTATAAAGACTCCCTTCAGCTCGTCTATAAAGACTCCCTTCAGCTCGTCTATAAAGACTCCCTTCAGCTCGTCTATAAAGACTCCCTTCAGCTCGTCTATAAAGACTCCCTTCAGCTCGTCTATAGAGACTCCCTTCAGCTCGTCTATAGAGACTCCCTTCAGCTCGTCTATAGAGACTCTCTTCAGCTCGTCCATAGAGACTCCCTTCAGCTCGTCTATAGAGACTCCCTTCAGCTCGTCTATAAAGACTCCCTTCAGCTCGTCTATAAAGACTCCCTTCAGCTCGTCTATAAAGACTCCCTTCAGCTCGTCTATAAAGACTCCCTTCAGCTCGTCTATAAAGACTCCCTTCAGCTCGTCTATAAAGACTCCCTTCAGCTCGTCTATAAAGACTCCCTTCAGCTCGTCTATAAAGACTCCCTTCAGCTCGTCTATAAAGACTCCCTTCAGCTCGTCTATAAAGACTCCCTTCAGCTCGTCTATAAAGACTCCCTTCAGCTCGTCTATAAAGACTCCCTTCAGCTCGTCTATAAAGACTCCCTTCAGCTCGTCTATAAAGACTCCCTTCAGCTCGTCTATAAAGACTCCCTTCAGCTCGTCTATAAAGACTCCCTTCAGCTCGTCTATAAAGACTCCCTTCAGTTCGTCTATAAATACTCCCTTCAGTTCGTCTATAAATACTCCCTTCAGCTCGTCTATAAAGACTCCCTTCAGCTCGTCTATAAAGACTCCGTTCAGCTCGTCTATAAAGGTTGGAATTTAAGTCTTATAATTCAAATGTTAAGTTTTTATATTAATGTTTATTTTTATTGCTTTCCAATTAATTTATTTGTAATTCAATATTAAAATGTTTTAGAAACATTTCATATTGTCTATCTTAGAATTATATTACAGACTAATTAAAATTACATTTCTTATACTAAACAGTAATTCCATTTAAAATTTCAAACGACGGCGTGATGATTGCAGTGTGACACTAGGAAGAGCTGCAAGTTCTCGTTGAGGAATTCCCGAATCTTGTGATAAAGATTTAATTTGCGAATCATCGTTGTAGACACGAGAAAACGATTTCATTAGGGGCATTGTTCTATAGAGTGGTCTCAATCGGGCGCCATCCATAATTTCATACAATTGTACGGAATTTTTTTCCAAGCTAAATGAAACAGATTTGGATAATTTTCCTTGAGGTGATGGTGTGGTTTTTAGTGCGGATTTTAATTTTGGTTCAGGACTGCTGAGTTCAGACGACGATGATGATGTTGAGGACGACGATGTGGAAATATCCAATGATGATTCCCATTGTTCTTGGACAAATGCCGTTGATTTTTGTTTAATTGAAATTTTCTCACCATTACAGCTCTTTTCGATGTGTGATGTTGTTCTGTACACGGATGTCCTTGTTCCTTTCATTGAGGCCTTTATTGTCAGTGTTTGACTGGTTCTATTATATTGAATATCTTGGTCCTTAGTCGATTCGGATGTATTTAAGACATTTAGAAAGATTTTCACAACTTTAATAATAACCAACAGAACATCAATAACTGATTTGGCAAAATTTTCATCTTCCGTTTTGGAAGTGGTTGCTGTTCGGCTGCTGCTGTTATTGCGGATCAATTTGGTGTTCATTTTGCTGGCGATTGTAATTTTTTGAGTGTGTGTTACTACGATCAAGTTCCTTGACTGAATGATGACTTCCTTCCAGCGAACATTAATATTTATACCAAAACGGACATCTCCGACATGGACTTCCCGTGCAATAAAATTCTATCCGTTCATTTCACACATACCTGGTGGTCATTTCGTAGATTAACATTTCGAGTACTTGCCATTGTTATAATCTCTAGGAAACTTCTAATTAATCCGGTATCATAAAACGATAAACGCGGATATTTTTCCCCCGATTTTCAAAATTCCAAGAAATTTGTTTTAATTTTGTTTTAGTTGGAATTTTATCCTGAATTTAGGTGTTGGCAGGTAAAATATTGAGTTTTGTTGGTATTGTAAATTATGTCCTTACCACAAAACGGAACTAAGGTTAAAGTCATGTATCTATGTAGAATAAAATCTATTTGAATTTTGCAAATTAAATAAGGTTCGCTGCCTAAATTTCGCAAATATTTGTCGTATTAACAATTTTGGCAAAACATTCGGCAAATGTGTCAATGAATTCATTCAGAAGCGAAAAATAAATAGAAGATGGTGGTATATTTAGGTTTTGGTGTATGGACTAACATCCCATACCAATGAAGGTAAGTAGTTCCTGTAAAGAATTTTTATTCAATACTGGACATGATTTGAGGGATTTTCGATAATTTATTTATGGATAATCCACATATTATTGCTACAATAAAATTATAATCCCATTATTTACAAACTTTTTAATATTTTGAGGAATAATATGTTACTTATGGACGAATTAGAAAGGTAATCTCGTCTAATCATATATTTAACATTAGTATACCCTCCACAGTGGAACTGACGATGGAGATTTAACAATAATTGTACATATACAACACTGCTACTCCTACGCTTTCAAATTATACTTTTGAAGATCTTTCATTGGTTAATATATAATGTTTCTTCTCCCAACCTAGGCATGTAATGTATTTCCAAGGATTCCATACTTCAGCCCGTATTTATATACTCCCTTCTTTATTTCAACTATAAAGCATCACAGCTTCAGCTCGTCTACCAAAAACTCCCTCTAGAACGTTTATAAAGATCCTCTTCAGTTCGTCTATATATTCTTCCAGCTTCTGCTCGTCTATAAAGACTCCCAGCTTCAGCTCGTCTATAAAGACTCCCAGCTTCTGCTCGTCTATAATGACTCCCTTCAGCTCGTCCACAAAGACTCCACTGAGCTCGTCTATAAAGACTCTCTTCAGCTGATTTGTAAACCATCCTTGATGCAGCTCGTCTATAAAGACTCCCTTCAGCTCTTATGTAAAGACTCTCTTTAGCTCGTCTATAAAGTCACCCTGGAGCTGGTCTATAAAGACTTCATTCAGCTTATAAAAACCTTCAGCTTACCTTTATCTACAAAGATTCGCTGCTTCAGAAATATTTTCGAATATTCTACAACAAAAAACCACGATAAGGTGAGCATTACTCATTGAAATCACAACATTTGAACGCACATTGTTTATGACGTATAACACACATTAACCGTACAATCAATGGGAAATTTCATTGATATCTTTTAATATATATGTACATATAATTTACGAGTATTCTGTTCCAAAAGACATTATCATTTGTGTATAGGAACTAATAAATCGATAAAGAATTAAAATAAAAATAAACATCAAAATGTTTGTATATATTTATACCATACAGTTAAATACGGATAATTGTAATACGTTGAAAGAGGAAGTTTTGAAAATTTAAAATATTTAAAAAAATAACCTTGTGGTGTTGCATAAAATTAAAATACACCTCCGTATAGCTCCTGTTTAATATAGGTTTATGGGTTAATGTATAATCAATTCTCGATTTCATATATTTTTTACTTATTTATTTTTATAGAATAATTAAAAGATTTTCCACTTATACGAAAATCACTGTATACTGAATACACAAATCGTGTATATTTATTTTGCAAAGTTCACAATTAATGATTCATATTAGATTTTCCAAACCGATTGATATTGTTTTTTTTTTCTAATATAAAAAATAGCATTGGTTCACACACTATTCATACACAACGAATATTATAGCTTACATTAGCTTTTAGTAGAGGAAGTATGGACAATTAAACATTGGCAATTTCTAATGTCTTTTATTACACACCCTATAATAATAAATATTTGCAATTTCGCCGATAGGGGACTCAAAAAGAGTAATACAACTTTAGATATACAAATTTTTCTTTTCAATTGAAGGTTCTAATATTTCATGGTTCGTTTGTGTCATAATTAACCTCACTCTAAATCTATTTCTAGTTTAATGCGACACACCTTAAAATATTTAAAATTCCAAGAGCTTAGTGGGTAAGAGTAGTTTAAATTTGCATGCAAAGCCACTAAGGAAAAGCTTCATGCTGTCTTCAACAATTTAAAGAAATTGTATATTTGGGTCAATTTAATTGTGCCAAAAACACATCAATTGCACAGCGGTATTTATTGTAGAATGTTGTAGTAGTTTTTGTAGAATATGTGTGTGTGTTTTTTTATATCTTTTCTCGTCAGGAATGCAATATGCCAAACTATAGCCATTCTGATCTTCCATGAGAAGATTAAATAATACCGTTGGATAATTTTCACTGTGAGGCTAAAATTGATTATGTGTAACAACAATTATACCCTGCACAACTATCTTGTCAGGTTGTTATAACTTTGTGCAGCCCCAAGATTTTGCAACGCCGCGAAATATTGGCCCTAAACTCACCATTAAGTATACCGATCTTCATATCTCGACTAGCAGAGTCGATTTAGACATGTGTGTCCATTATAATTTGTAAACACGATACTGGCCACAATTATGGACCAATCGCCACGAAAATTTTCATGTAGGACGGGTTCTGACCAAAGGAGATCCCTATTTTTGGCAATGATCCGTTAATATTTAAAGGATGAAATGGAACAAAAACTTTATTTTTGTCTGGCCGCTCTAGAGACCGCAATTATGACCTGAACCTCTCGAAATTTTACCCAGAGAAATTGATCTGACCATGGATGACTGTATTAATGAAGTTCGGTCAATATTCAGCGGGTCAAATGGACCTAGACTTTTGGGTGAAAAAGTGAAAAAAATTTTATGTGGCGTATATATTTACTCCTGAAGGACATAGATCCGAGAAGTTGATAGTGTATGCAAGATAAGTTGTTGACCATTAAATTGATAATAACATAATGTCCATTAAGATAAATTCGTATTTAACTAGCAGAGACACAAACCATGTATATTAACATTACAGTTAACAGAGCTTTTAAAATTTTTCTTCTACAACAAAAAAATGGGAATATCTGTAAAATGGAAAATTTATTGATTCTCTACTTTCCATTTCACAATAGGACAACATGGGTATCGTTGGAAAGGTTATTGAACTTTCCATTTAGTTTTTCAAAAATGTTGCCGGATTGCGCCGTATTTAACAATTTTTGAAAATATCCTTGATTAAGGATAATTTGGTGCCCATTGGTCCATCAGGACAATTCTTCCAGGACAACATGGGTATCGTTGGAAAGGTTATTGACTCTACTTTCCATTTCTGTAGTTATAAGTTTCAAAAATGTTGCCGGATTGCGCCGTATTTAACAATTTTTGAAAATATCCTTGATTAAGGATAATTTGGTGCCCATTGGTCCATCAGGACAATTCTTCCAGGACAACATGGGTATCGTTGGAAAGGTTATTGACTCTACTTTCCATTTCTGTAGTTAAAAGTTTCAAAAATGTTGCCGGATGGCGCCGTATTTAACAATTTTTGAAAATATCCTTGATTAAGGATAATTTGGTGTCCATTGGTCCATCAGGACAATTCTTCCAGGACAATATGGTTATCGTTGGAAGGGTTATTGACTCTACTTTCCATTTCTGTAGGTAAAAGTTTCAAAAATGTTGCCGGATTGCGCCGTATTTAACAATTTTTGAAAATATCCTTGATTAAGGATAATTTGGTGTCCATTGGTCCATCAGGACAATTCTTCCATCAACATGGGTATCGTTGGAAAGGTTATTGACTCTACTTTGGATTTAACAATGGTATCGTTGGAAAGGTTATTGACTCTACTTTCCATTTATGTAGTGAAAAGTTTCAAAAATGTTGCCGGATTGCGCCGTATTTAACAATTTTTGAAAATATCCTTGATTAAGGATAATTTGGTGCCCATTGGTCCATCAGGACAATTCTTCCAGGACAACATGGGTATCGTTGGAAAGGTTATTGACTCTACTTTCCATTTCAGTAGTAAACAGTTTCAAAAATGTTGCCGGATTGCGCCGTATTTAACAATTTTTGAAAATATCCTTGATTAAGGATAATTTGGTGTCCATTGGTCCATCAGGACAATTCTTCCAGGACAACATGGGTATCGTTGGAAAGCTTATTGAGTCTACTTTCCATTTCTGTAGTTAGAAGTTTCAAAAATGTTGCCGGATTGCGCCGTATTTAACAATTTTTGAAAATATCCTTGATTAAGGATAATTTGGTGCCCATTGGTCCATCAGGACAATTCTTCCAGGACAACATGGGTATCGTTGGAAGGGCTATTGACTCTACTTTCCATTTCAGTAGTGAAAAGTTTCAAAAATGTTGCCGGATGGCGCCGTATTTAACGATTTTTGAAAATATCCTTGATTAAGGATAATTTGGTGTCCATTGGTCCATCAGGACAATTCTTCCAGGACAACATGGGTATCGTTGGAAAGGTTATTGACTCTACTTTCCATTTCTGTAGTTAGAAGTTTCAAAAATGTTGCCGGATTGCGCCGTATTTAACAATTTTTGAAAATATCCTTGATTAAGGATAATTTGGTGTCCATTGGTCCATCAGGACAATTCTTCCAGGACAACATGGGTATCGTTGGAAAGCTTATTGAGTCTACTTTCCATTTCAGTAGCTAAAAGTTTCAAAAATGTTGCCGGATGGCGCCGTATTTAACGATTTTTGAAAATATCCTTGATTAAGGATAATTTGGTGCCCATTGGTCCATCAGGACAATTCTTCCAGGACAACATGGGTATCGTTGGAAAGGTTATTGACTCTACTTTCCATTTCAGTAGTAAACAGTTTCAAAAATGTTGCCGGATGGCGCCGTATTTAACGATTTTTGAAAATATCCTTGATTAAGGATAATTTGGTGTCCATTGGTCCATCAGGACAATTCTTCCAGGACAACATGGGTATCGTTGGAAAGCTTATTGAGTCTACTTTCCATTTCTGTAGGTAGAAGTTTCAAAAATGTTGCCGGATTGCGCCGTATTTAACAATTTTTGAAAATATCCTTGATTAAGGATAATTTGGTGCCCATTGGTCCATCAGGACAATTCTTCCAGGACAACATGGGTATCGTTGGAAAGGTTATTGACTCTACTTTCCATTTCAGTAGTAAAAGTTTCAAAAATGTTGCCGGGTTGCGCCGTATTTAACAATTTTTGAAAATATCCTTGATTAAGGATAATTTGGTGCCCATTGGTCCATCAGGACAATTCTTCCAGGACAACATGGGTATCGTTGGAAAGGTTATTGACTCTACTTTCCATTTCTGTAGGTAAAAGTTTCAAAAATGTTGCCGGATTGCGCCGTATTTAACAATTTTTGAAAATATCCTTGATTAAGGATAATTTGGTGCCCATTGGTCCATCAGGACAATTCTTCCAGGACAACATGGGTATCGTTGGAAAGGTTATTGACTCTACTTTCCATTTCAGTAGTAAAAAGTTTCAAAAATGTTGCCGGATGGCGCCGTATTTAACGATTTTTTAAGAAAATATCCTTGATTAAGGATAATTTGGTGTTTCCATTGGTCCATCAGGACAATTCTTCCAGGACAACATGGGTATCGTTGGAAAGGTTATTTACTCAGTAGTTATCAGTTTCTAAAATGTTGCCGGATTGCGCCGTATTTAACAATTTTTGAAAATATCCTTGATTAAGGATAATTTGGTGTCCATTGGTCCATCAGGACAATTCTTCCAGGACAACATGGGTATCGTTGGAAAGCTTATTGAGTTTTCCATTTCTGTAGTTAAAAGTTTCAAAAATGTTGCCGGATTGCGCCGTATTTAACAATTTTTGAAAATATCCTTGATTAAGGATAATTTGGTGCCCATTGGTCCATCAGGACAATTCTTCCAGGACAACATGGGTATCGTTGGAAAGGTTATTGACTCTACTTTCCATTTAAGTAGTAAAAAGTTTCAAAAATGTTGCCGGATGGCGCCGTATTTAACGATTTTTGAAAATATCCTTGATTAAGGATAATTTGGTGTCCATTGGTCCATCAGGACAATTCTTCCAGGACAACATGGGTATCGTTGGAAAGCTTATTGAATTTTTCCATTTATGAAAATAGTTTCAAAAATGTTGCTTGATTTAACAATTTTTGAAAATATCCTTGATTAAGGATAATTTGGTGCCCATTGGTCCATCAGGACAATTCTTCCAGGACAACATGGGTATCGTTGGAAAGGTTATTGACTCTACTTTCCATTTCCATTTCTAGTAAAAAGTTTCAAAAATGTTGCCGGATGGCGCCGTATTTAACGATTTTTGAAAATATCCTTGATTAAGGATAATTTGGTGCCCATTGGTCCATCAGGACAATTCTTCCAGGACAACATGGGTATCGTTGGAAAGGTTATTGACTCTACTTTCCATTTCAGTAGTAAACAGTTTCAAAAATGTTGCCGGATTGCGCCGTATTTAACAATTTTTGAAAATATCCTTGATTAAGGATAATTTGGTGTCCATTGGTCCATCAGGACAATTCTTCCAGGACAACATGGGTATCGTTGGAAAGCTTATTGAGTCTACTTTCCATTTCTGTAGTTAGAAGTTTCAAAAATGTTGCCGGATTGCGCCGTATTTAACAATTTTTGAAAATATCCTTGATTAAGGATAATTTGGTGCCCATTGGTCCATCAGGACAATTCTTCCAGGACAACATGGGTATCGTTGGAAAGGGCTTATTGACTCTACTTTCCATTTCAGTAGTAAAAAAAGTTTCAAAAATGTTGCCGGATGGCGCCGTATTTAACGATTTTTGAAAATATCCTTGATTAAGGATAATTTGGTGTCCATTGGTCCATCAGGACAATTCTTCCAAGACAATATGGGTATCGTTGGAAAGGTTATTGACTCTACTTTCCATTTCTGTAGTTAGAAGTTTCAAAAATGTTGCCGGATTGCGCCGTATTTAACAATTTTTGAAAATATCCTTGATTAAGGATAATTTGGTGTCCATTGGTCCATCAGGACAATTCTTCCAGGACAACATGGGTATCGTTGGAAAGCTTATTGAGTCTACTTTCCATTTATGTAGTAAAAGTTTCAAAAATGTTGCCGGATGGCGCCGTATTTAACGATTTTTGAAAATATCCTTGATTAAGGATAATTTGGTGCCCATTGGTCCATCAGGACAATTCTTCCAGGACAACATGGGTATCGTTGGAAAGGTTATTGACTCTACTTTCCATTTCAGTAGTAAACAGTTTCAAAATTGTTGCCGGATGGCGCCGTATTTAACGATTTTTGAAAATATCCTTGATTAAGGATAATTTGGTGTCCATTGGTCCATCAGGACAATTCTTCCAGGACAACATGGGTATCGTTGGAAAGCTTATTGAGTCTACTTTCCATTTATGTAGCTAAAAGTTTCAAAAATGTTGCCGGATTGCGCCGTATTTAACAATTTTTGAAAATATCCTTGATTAAGGATAATTTGGTGCCCATTGGTCCATCAGGACAATTCTTCCAGGACAACATGGGTATCGTTGGAAAGGTTATTGCCTCTACTTTCCATTTCAGTAGTAAAAAGTTTCAAAAATGTTGCCGGATGGCGCCGTATTTAACGATTTTTGAAAATATCCTTGATTAAGGATAATTTGGTGCCCATTGGTCCATCAGGACAATTCTTCCAGGACAACATGGGTATCGTTGGAAAGGTTATTGACTCTACTTTCCATTTCAGTAGTAAACAGTTTCAAAAATGTTGCCGGATTGCGCCGTATTTAACAATTTTTGAAAATATCCTTGATTAAGGATAATTTGGTGTCCATTGGTCCATCAGGACAATTCTTCCAGGACAACATGGGTATCGTTGGAAAGCTTATTGAGTCTACTTTCCATTTCTGTAGTTAGAAGTTTCAAAAATGTTGCCGGATTGCGCCGTATTTAACAATTTTTGAAAATATCCTTGATTAAGGATAATTTGGTGCCCATTGGTCCATCAGGACAATTCTTCCAGGACAACATGGGTATCGTTGGAAGGGCTATTGACTCTACTTTCCACTTCAGTAGTGAAAAGTTTCAAAAATGTTGCC